>NW_027097158.1:0-40000 GCF_019320115.1 Miscanthus floridulus | reverse complement strand
ATGAGACATAATTATGTAGGCCGTAATACAATAATAAGATCATGGGGCTAAAATAGCTGATTCAAGCATAACGCACAGTTAAAGTCATACCTTACTAGGAATAGATCTACTAAATAACGATCCCCACTCCACGGTGCTAACAGTGGGGTATGAGGCAGAATCATACAGGCCGTGATAACAGGCTATGAAACGGTTCTCGCTAGTCAATAAATCTACTTGAGACGCAATATGCCTTAACCGCACGTTATGCACGATTGAGATTGATGTAAAACAGCCGATAAAACATAACTCATCGTTTAAAGTGTAGATTAGGTCAGTTTTAGGTTAGCAAACGATGGGTCAAATAAGATATAAGGCCGATCTAAATCAATCTCAATCGGACAGAGTGATATTGTTGTAATTAGATAAATAATGAAAGTAATAAGTAATATCGGTAATTTAATAAATCTACCAAAGACTGCCATTCTGAGGTAGAGCCGATAACTTGACCTTGATCTAATTCAAGCAGTGGGGTGTGAGGCAGAATCACATAGGCCATACTTGAATTAAACAAGAGTCGATAACTAGTTTATACCAGAGCCGCAGTGGGGGTCGACCGGATCGATGCAGCCATACGAACAGAGGTATAAACCATGACGGTACTTACAGACAAGCAGTGGAGGTCGACCGGATCGATGCAGCCGTACTTGCTGAAGAACTCGCCGAGATCTACTCTACTCCTACTTCTAAGGGGCGGCCGGAGCTGAAAAAAGTAATTGACTTGTATTTGGATTGAATGATGATCTTTTTATAATAGTCAGGGTTTGATATTTATACCCGGAGTCTAAACATGAATCCTACTCGACCACGATTCGTTACAATTTTTGGTATAAACGAAAATATTCCTAATTTAAGATAACTTTGACTCTAATCTTTCCCTTTTTGCAGAGTCCGATATGTAGTTTCCTGACGCCAACCGTAGTTCATCATCGCTATCTGCTGACGTCATCCCAAGAGACCAGATTCTAGAGTCGTATCTGAATCGGCTGACATCGATCCTCCTTGATTGGCACAATCTTGGGAGCTCGCGAATTCCCGCGTTCTTTCTCCCAAATTTCGGTGTAAACACTAATGATACTAATTATGTACAAAAAAATATTAATATTTTTTATATATATTTGGTTAATTTAAAAATATTTGATTTTTTGGGATGTGAGAATGATATTTTATGGGACGGATAGACTATGCACAAATACATTCACCCTTATAAATATACACACACGCATCATATTCCTATGATCACCTCTAAAAGACTAAGCTAGTAGATCTTGAAATTAATGAATCATCAACATCTCTTTTGTCGACAGGTGCATCGTCTATCATTGAAATAGCAAACTTCATTAGATTATAGATAGTTTTAGGAAAACGCAAGGGCGTCAAGTTGAAGGCATAAACTCGGATGGTCAGTTTTCACCACAGGGATGCTAACAAGTTAAGCTACTCTTAGTTCAAGGCGGTTTCATTACTCAATAGTGACATGAAACTTTGATTGATGACATGTTTGTTGTTCACTTGTTCCTATTCAGTCATCTTATGAACGAAAATTTAGCCGAGAATACTCTCTTCTTGGTTACGACCACAAATTTTTGTTTAATAAGAAATTTTAAAAGACGATCTATAATAAACAGTTGGATCTTGTTTAGATGCACATGTATCTCTCAACTCTTGGTCCATACGTGTTGAAGTAGATTGTAATAGAACTTAGATAAAATTCTTTTCAATTCGTTTCAACATGTATAAATTAAGGTCGATACATGCCAAAAAAAAAACTGGCGATGGTGCATGGTACATGTGGGAAACCATTTCTCTCGTGTATAACCACCAAGAAATCAACAGCACGATCGTAAATTTCCAGCCAACAACAGTGTTTTTCTCTCACAGCAAATCAACCAGCAGTAAATAATCCACGATCGTTTATGGCCTCCCGAACACAAATCAGCCAGCTGTTACACAGTATTTTGACAAATGTATAAAACAGGTGGGCCATGTTGGAAAAGTACACCATCAGACAGTAAGAAGCTACCGGGCCCTTGTGCAGTGGTCCAGGGCACATATAGACCAAACTCTTCTCCCCACAAAAGTAAAAAACTTTCGCAACACATCTCGTCCCGAAAATAAAGCCGGTTTCCAAAAATTTTCACCCTAAATTATTACATCGAATCTTGCGACATATACATAGAGTATTAAATATAGACGAAAAAACTAAATACACAGTTTAGTTAGAGATCGTGAGACGAATGTTTTAAGACTAATTAGTCCATGATTAGCCATAAGTGCTACAGTAACTAACATACGCCAATGATGGATTAATTAGGCTTAATAAATTCGTCTCGCAGTTTTCAGACAAGCTATGTAATTATTTTTTTTATTAATATCTAAAAACCCTTTTTCATATTCCCAAAACATCCAAGGTGATATTAAAAATTTTTATTTTCGCGAACTAAACAGACCCTAGAAACTGGTGTACAATAAACAGAAAAGCCCAGTGTCCCCGCTAGCCGCTAGCGAGCTAGTGCAGCGTCCCCCTCAACCTCTCCCAGTCTCTGCCAACCGCTTCGCCCCCCTCCTCTCTCCTTGGATTCCACTCCTCCCTCGTCCTCGGAACAGTTGCTGCAGCAGCTGCAGTCCCCCCTGCGCCTCTCCCCTCCCCGCCCTGCCCCGCCCCTCCGCCGCCTAGGGCTTCCAAATCCCCTCAGCTTCCCCGGATTTCACTTTCCCCCCGGCGTTGTACGGCTCCGGGAGGTTCTAATCTCCTTTGAGCGCCGGCCGCACGCCGGGGCCGTTTCGTGGTGTTTATCGCGTTCCTGCACTCGTCCGTGCAATGCCGGGCCTAAGCGCGGCTGGGGTTAGGGTTCTTGGCCCGCAACTCGCTTCAATTTGAATTTTTTGGAGGTTTTTATAGGGAGGTAAAAGAGTCCGGATTTCGAGGAGTTCTAGGTTGCGTGCTTGTCTCGGCGAAGGGGAATCTTAAGTTCATGGACGGGGGTTTTAGCTCGACGAGGCGGGTATTTTTCTACGGGCGTTTGGAATTCTTTGCTCGGTTCTTGAGGTGAGCCGAGTGGAAAACCCGGTAAAATTTGAATTTTTGGGCGGTAAAAACTTCCGGGGTTAGGCTGTAGTGGCTTCCATGGCCGGGGCGCCGAGGGTCCGGTCCCTGAACATCGCGGTTCCGGAGGCAGAGGCGAGGCCGGTGCTGGTGCCGGGGGGCAACAAGGCCAGGTCGGGCCCGGCTAACGCCCGGAAACCGTCGCCGAAGCCCCTGAGGAAGGCGGCGGAGCCGGCGGCGGCGGGGACGCCAGAGAAGTGTGTGGCCGCCACGACCAAGGCGGAGGAGGGTGCAAAGAGGAATGCAGTCGGCGGGGGCGGAAGTGGCGCGCCCAAGGGTGCGTCCCCTGTGCCGTCGCCACGGCGCACACCGCCTGGGCCGCCGTCGAGGAGGAGCGACGCGCAGCTCCTGCATCCGAGCTTGCCGCTCAGCGCGTCGTCTTGCTCCTCGGATACCTCCGCGGAGTCGGGGCCGACGGCTGCGTCGAAGCAAGGCAAGGCTGTGGGTAAGGCGGCAGAGAGCAAGCTCGTCGTGGTGGAGTTTGTTGTTCCGGTGACACCAGAGGTTGTGGAAGGGAAGAGGAGGTGCGCGTGGGCGACTCCAACCACTGGTGAGCTTCTTCTGTTCTGGAACTTGTTCTTTGTCAAAATCTTAGTTTGCTGTAAAAATTATTCTTCTTTCTTTTCTTCAGAAGAAGAATACAATTCTTGTTTCTTGATGTTTTGGTTACTGACTATATTTTAGAGTCGTAATTTATGCCTGTTCGAATTATTGGCTAATCAGTCCATTCATGTGTCAGCAATTCATTATAACTTATACATTCTAGCATCCTTAACCAGGCACTTTTTATCACACTTGTTCATATGATGTAGACATGTAGTAAAGCTATGCGAAACCCACAGGGTAATTAAGAATATATTCCCTTCTAGCCTTTCCTCAAGAGCAGCATGCTACTGAGTTGCTAACCGGAATGATGATATATCGTCTACTGCGTTAATAGCTTGTTAAACTCTAGCTGTTCTTGTTTGTCATGGGGTTGGATATTGGAACCATTTGAGATGGTAATTCTGCCTACATTAGATAAAGTTAGCATTCCTCCTTTAGGTTGCCTATAAAGTGTAAAGTGCATATTCTCCTTTTTTTTGTTTCCCTTTTGCTTTTATTTCCTTCATTCAATGGATTGGTTAATCTCTTGCAATTTCACATAACATCTGTAATTGACTATAGTTGCATATATAATTAACATTAGATATGCAATTTCATCTGAAGGATTGCCTTGTCATTGACACTTCCACAGAGTTACATATGTAATTAGCTATAATATATAGTTTTGACTCATCAACTAAATACCAGCCCGTTAGATCAATCTATGCTATTATGTACCATGTGCCCTTTGATTTTGATCCTGCATTCCTGCTGCAGCAACCCACTGTAATTGCTTGAAACCATAAATTCGGTAAAAGGAATGGTTACATTACAACCTGAAAATAACACACTAGTAGTTTTAATAGCTCCATCTATACTGCCAATAAAACCAAACACCCAAAGCTTGAGGTACAGCTTTATTTGACAGCATCACATGCTATGGTTATTCTGTGCCTTTTTTCTAGGCCTTACTGATGAAGTGTTTCTTAAGCTACGCATTTTTACGAACAAAGCTGATTTATCATGTTTTCTACTGACCAGATGCTTGCTATGTCACTTTCCATGATGAGGAGTGGGGGGTTCCCGTGCACAATGACAGGTATGCAAACTGAAAATTGCAAAATTCATCTTTGCTATTTATCTCTGTGAATAGGAATCAGACCGCCCAAGGATATTTGACCATGGTCGTTCTACAGGAGATTGTTTGAGCTACTTGTACTATCTGGTGCATTGGCTGAGCTTACATGGCCTGCAATTCTTAAGAGGAGGCAACTTTTCAGGTATAGGTCTTGCAATATTGAAAATAAGGCCCCTTTGGAATGAGGGATTGTTTCATGTTTTCTGTGTTTTTCCTGTGAAAATAAACTGAATCCTGTGAAGTTCCTACATGATTCTTGTGTTCCAAAGGGGCCCTAAATAAAATTACTGTGCATGGTTTATTTTGTAAGATCCATGCTGAATCTTCCAGGGAAATTTTCATGGAGTTCGACCCTGCTGCTGTCTCTAAAATAAATGAGAAGAAGCTTGTGGCACCTGGAAGCACTGCCCATTCTCTTTTGTCAGAGCAAAAGCTCCGAGCTGTCCTTGAGAATGCTCGCCAGATACTAAAGGTTGGTAGTGCCTGCTTGATATACCGCCAAATTTGGTACTTCCGTTGCTGTGGTTTTTTGCCTGGAACTATAAGTTTGTGCAAACTGATGCAGATTGTTGATGAATTTGGATCCTTTGATCGGTACTGCTGGGGTTTTCTGAACCACAAGCCTATAGTGAGCAAGTTCCGATATCCAAGACAAGTTCCTGTCAAGAGCCCGAAGGCAGATATAATCAGCAAAGACATGATGAGAAGGGGATTCCGAGGTGTGGGCCCAACGGTCATATATTCCTTCATGCAGGCTGCAGGTCTAACAAATGATCACCTGGTCAGTTGCTTCCGGTTCGAACAATGCAATGCCATTCCAACTCTTTGCACGAGTGACATTGACAGGGTAAACATGAAGGCAGATCCGAAAAAAGATGAGATGGCAACGAAGATTTATTGTGAAGAGATTACCACAAACCCAGAGACGCCAAGGACGATTGATGCTCTTATCGTTTCGTAGCACCATGTGGAAATTGGTATAGCAATGTGGCTGCTGAACTTGTGTTATCTCTATGTAGACAGTGTGTTAGGTTATCCTTGAATTGAGGTCAGGAATCAAAATGCTTTTGTAAAAATCATTTCTGTTGCTAATGCTTACTCTATTGTAAATTGAATGGTTAGGGAAGCTAAGGATGATGACCTTTTTCTTACTGATCCAGAAACTGTGAAATTATTGCTGTCAATCATCCAGCAGTTTTCTCCTGATCACTGCTGTTTATCAGAAAGATTTCCTTGGCATATTATGATTTGAGGTGGCATTCATCATAACTGGATTCCCTGCGGCTGCTTGCTGCAGGGCTCATTTAAGCAGGTGACCAGAGATTACTGCTATGGGATTAATTTCTTGGGGGCTCAGGAACCTAACCATGGAGTCAGTTATGCATGACTACCGGATGCCTTCTTGTGAGTGAGGACAACAGTCTCACTCTCACAAGGCTCGGAGGTCGATCTGCTTCATGCCAAAGATCTATGCTATTTATTCATTTTTAAAACAAGAAAGATTCACTTCTGCATAATTCAGAAGTAAACAAGCTGAGATTCTGGACTCTGGATCAGTTTTTTTAATAGATATAGAACATACTAGGTCACAAGCTGAGATTCTGGACTCTGGAGCATAGGTTTGCTTTTCAAAAAAAATTCTGGAACATAGATCACAAGTGGTCTACAGTGAAAACTGTCAGTTCAGCTTGTACATTGCTCTGTGCTGTCGTTTGTATGATGTGTAGTTATCCTGCCAATGTCAAGGCAGACAGATCGAGGCAACACGAATTACTATTATAACACTGTTGTATTTCAGTTTGCAATAGCATGCTCATGACTAATACTAGTCTTCATTTAATCTTTAGTTATTTTTATGATTGGAAAATCGTAATATTGTTGAGATGTTGTCATGGACATGTATTAATTAATTATCTATCTTGTGGGTTAACGTTGAGTGCTCTTGAATATTTGTGTCAAGATATTTTATTTGTGTTAAAAAATTAACAAATATGAACAAAACATGTGTCCTGTATAAAAAAAAAAAAACTATATCAGACAACCCCAGCAGGCCATTCCAACCAAAACCTCGATTTTATGGATCTGGAGCTGTGGTTAGCCAAACACTTCCCTGGTAGATCCATGGTGAATCCTAGATTCACTGATGGAGCTGCTCAATGGTGAATCCCAGATCCAGATTCATTTTTTCAGAGGTGGAGCTGTTTCAAACACCCCCTAGGAGATAACAATATAAGTATAATGTATTATAATTTATAAACATCTTAGTTCAAAAGCTCCTTAAAATACGTGAAAAATAGCTTTTGGCGTGGGCAAAAGAAACACTTCCAATAGTTCCCGATATGGACTTCCAATTCTTAGGGCGCATTATAAAAGTGTCAAACTTAGTGTTCTTTTATATAAATTTGATTAAACTTAGAAAGTTTGACTTTAGCCTAGAAGTTGATTTATTGGAGGCAGATTTAAGTATTATTCAAATCTAATGACATGACAGGATTTGACACAACACAGGGATACAGCGGAATGCACCCAACCTTTGGACATTGTCCCGGTAAGAAATACTCACTTATAACCTTTGCCGATTCATCTTACAAATTTGGAAGAGAAAGAAAGAGGATGAATATTTGCTTTCTCATGGAAAAGCGTCCCCCCCCCCCCCCCCCCCCCCCCCCCCAACACACACACACACACCCCACCACACACACACAATGCAAGAATACAGTGAAATGAGACGTATTTTCTTTAGTCTGATATGGAGCCTCTGATGTCACGAGTTGCACAAACCAGACAAGTGCGTTTACCACACAATACCCTAGCCTAGTAAGCAGAAAGATTTGTCGTATTCATTATCCAAAATCACAGCCTCAACTATCAAAGGTGCTAGGTAGTACAAAACGTTAGCTCGCTATATTTTTTTTCTAAGACCCATCATATCACAGGTGTGGAAACTCCAAAGTGGAAATTACATCTATTCATTCACTTAGCATTGAGGACAAGACTACATAGCCCTTGTTTAGTTCCACCCCAACTTCCAAAAAAATTGCTACAGTACCTGTCACATCGAATGTTTACGGCCCGTGCATGGAGCATTAAATGTAGACGAAAAGAAAAACTAATTGCACAGTTTGATGGAAAATTGCGAGACGAACGTTTTAAGCCTAATTAGTCCATGTTTGAACACTATTTGCCAAATAAAAACGAACATGCTACAGTAGCCCCAAAATCCAAATTCCTACAACTAAACACAGCCATAGCTAAACACCCATCTTGTGTTGAAAGTGGGGGAAAACCTCAAACGAATCCCAGCCAAGAACAGTAATGGCCCTAAGAAACACAAAAAGAAAATAGAACGATTTATCAACTCTCGGACTCAACTGGAAGTGCCTTATCACAAATCCCCTTAATGTTTGGTTTTGCAGTATTTGCTGGAGCATTTGCAGCACAGCTGATGTCCTTACTCTTGACTGTCACTGGCTGACTATCGTTTTTCGAATCAGAAGCCTCGCCAGGAGATGCTTTATCCTTCTTCGCAACCTCCTCTTTGGTCGGTAAATCAGGGGAAGAGAGTTTCCTTTTGTCATCCACAATTTCCTTAACGACAACCTCTAGTGTATCTAGCCTGTCTAATACCTTCGAAAGCTTTGAATCAGCATCCTCCTTGGCAGATTCTTCCTCAAGCTGTTTTTGTTTCTCAAGTTCCTCATCTTTTTTCCTTCTCTCTTCTGCTTCCTGAAATATGACATCAACTTTCAGTAAAGTTACGTTTAGTGGACATGCCTTCTATATTATCATAAGAAACTTCTTTCTTAGTGGATGTACTTTTTATGTTTGGGCATTGGCACATCTGAAAATTGGATACTTCATTTGAACTTGCTGTGGGTACAAAGTAATAATAGACCATTATCTTTGATAATTAGAGCAATTTGGTTGCAAAGCCACTGGAACTCAAAAGCAAACATGAAAAGTAAAGTTTGGTTTATCAAGAATTTTAAGATCGTCATTGAGTACATTTTGAGAAACAAGAAAATATGGCATTCTACAGGGAGATGATCCATAATTGGTCGAGCAAGGGAAAAACTGCAAAACAACAACGTCATCCTGCATTTATACAATTATACCACAGTGAAAGAGAAATCCAATATAGAATATATGGTTGCAGGTTCTCCCAAGTAAATATAAGATGCAAATGCAAACAGTCTAAAATGCATCAACTAACCATTTAACTGTCCTCATTAGCAGCATGGTTGATGCATATAGGATAGACTCCATGACAGCTCTATCCAAACAGACACAACAGACATAACCAACTCAAGTATGCTTTTCAAGTGAATGACAATGGTTAAACTCAATTAAATTAGCATTATTATCAAACAAATAACCTCTTTCAGTTTCAATTACTGTGGTTGCAGATAAATGCATCAGTTAAGTAGCATTTGGTCTATGGAAACAATTCGCACCACCATATTTTGGTAAGTACAGCTGAACATGCTTTAAGTAATTCACAGTTCAGCCCTTTGTTGTCAAATATCATATTTGTTCCAAAATAGATAATTTATTCCATTAAAAATTGTTCATAAGAGGTCACAGTATATCACCCCCTCCATCCTTTTGATCTCCCTCCGTGCATATTGGGCCACTAAATAGACAGCTGCACAACAAAACAAAAGAACACAACATAAGATTCTCAAAAGGAAGAACCAAGATTCACAGTTGGCTTTCCAAAGCACGGCCAAGCATCAGAAAGGAATAGACTTTTCTCATGAAACAAACCTAGCGAGGGCATGCAGGCAAAGAAGAGCTGCACAAGGTGGAAATCAAGCCTGAAATGGAACGAGAAAGACAGAAACCGGTGAAGCTTGTCACTGGAATTTGTTTCTTAATGGAAATCAACTCCAAGACCTACAATCCACGCAAATTCTACAGATTGAGTGGTACTTAGTTTGGAATGGTGATCTAAGTTTCAGACATCTTTGATAGAAGTATCAATGTATCACGGTAGATAACTAATGCATACATCCCAAAGAGAATAATCAACAGAAACTGGAAACAAGTGGGATCAAGGCTTCTTTGGAGAGGAGCAAGTGACAATTTAAATACCATGAGTGAGATGCTAGCCTTAGGTATGCTAAATAGAAGGTTCTGAATGAATGTCTTCTCATTAAATGGATCTGGAGAATTGAAAGTAATTTTCAACACCCATGGTATCAGGTGCCTTTTTTCTCTAATACGCAAGAGAGTTGATATCATTGCATTGAGAAGAATAAATCAGAGAATACAATGCACCCAAGACTCACACCTCCACACCCCTCGTACCAGGGAAAAAAAAAACTCGACCCTATAGGGGGAAAGACCTCCCACGAGGCATTATAGTTAAGGTAGAAATTTCCTCGAACTGCAGGGTTGAGAAAAGCCCTGAAAGCTAGCTGCCCAGGACACGCCTGCAGAACGTGTATATCTCAAGACAGTTACACAGCAAGGGGCCTTTTCTTCGTGCAAGCCAGGGCTCAAACCCTGACCAGCAACCTACCGACTAGAGGTCCTACCGCTGCGCTAGCACTGAGTTTGCCACACCCCTCATACAGAAAAATCACATTTGTGCCTTTGATGAACTAAAAGGACCCAACCAAACAGAACTGCCAGCCTCCTATCTAGCAATAACCTCTAGGTGAGCCAGATCCCAGGCACCCGCTAGGCACAAGTTGTACACTAGGACTGGGAGCAACTCCATTAAAGACAGCATCATCACAATGCTTCCACAAGGCCAAGCAGCCAAAGTGATCAATGAATTTAGGCCACCCTTGATGTTGCCAGGGCCAAACCAAGTATTCTCAACCACCATTCACATAAGATTTTTTTCATCAGGGCATGGTGATAAATCAGATAGTCCATATAAACAGAAGAGGAGGAACCACACTTGTCTTGCAAATACACAGACACAAAGGATGTGTTGGATTGTCTTGTTCTCCTGGCCACATAGGGGGCAGTGAGCAGGGTGAGGCAAACCCCTACTGGCAAAAGTCCATCGGACGCCCAACATCTGTTATGCATTGCAAGCTAATCTTATGGAGGGACAGTGAGCAGGGTATCAGTTGCTGAGGAACAAATACATGCCAAATCGGGGCTCATTTTAGACACTGATCCTTATGGAGGGCCCATTTCTCGGTGGGGCTGTATCCCATATCTTGTTTGAAAATGGGGTATCATATATTGTTCACAATAGCAGGTAGACAAGATCTTTGACTGATATTTGGACACATGATCTCTCTATTACAACCTTATTCTCCTTTGTCTTCTCTACTTGCAGGGATCAATTCACAAAACTAATTCGCTTTTACAAGGAGGGGGAATGAGAGATTGGGTTCTGGAGACATTTTGTCCAAAATAAATCTTCAGACAGTGGGAACTACTTAATATGTTGAACTAAGTACCATATTATTAGCTGCGGATGGAAACAAGGGTTGAATGGGTTCAAGCAAAGTGCAGACAGTATACAAACAGGGGCCCATCTATGTATAGATACTTGACTGTGAGGAATGTTTCAAGCTACAATGCACAGAAAATTTGGAACTGCAAAATGCCCTTGGAGGTAAATATTTTCCTATGGCAAGCGTTGCATGATAAGATCCAATCAGCTGCAGAAGAGAAGGGAAAAAATAACTGGCAGTGGGGTGAATTCTGTGCTCTATGTGGCAAGCTTGTAACTGTAAATCACATATGTTTCATTGCTTCACAACATTCCAGTAGTCTTGCATCAAAGAAGAGTAACTTGGATGCAAACCCTAGGTCTCTGGAGGATATTATTCCTGACTGGATTTTCCATAAATTGGGAGTTACCTCTCTTTGGGGACAATTCAGTTTTGCAGAGGTTTTCTGGGCTATTTTGCACATCAGAAATAAAAAAGGGCTAACAAGTTCCCTAACAAATCTATACATGCATTTTTACTCATTTCTAGCTAATTTGGAGTGGTGGAAACTGCTTCTAGAAGGCTATTCAAAAGAGATTCCTAAATAACCTCATAGTACGTGCAAAACTAAATGACATACTTGTGACAACTCCTCAGCCAATGCTATAACTGTCAGGATTGTAACTTGTATCATGAAGCAAAAGCAAAACAAGCTAAAACATTTCCAGCAAAATGAGACTAGTCAACTTCCATCTCATCTCGTTGCCCCTATCCTACTCCCATTCCATCTAACCTCGCCTCGAGATGTAATTGCTACCGACACTATAAAACCCATAAACCTTACGAGATGAAGATGGTCGTCTATTGATACTCACCCGAACTCCTTGCGCTTGGGGGGGACCGTGAAGAGGATGTTAGCGGCGGTCTTCCAGTCGGCGCCACTACTCCAATCGAAGTTTTGGACTTGCTTGTACGCCTGTGCCCGAGCCCGCGCTGCCGCCTCCTCCTGGGCCTTCGTTGTGGCCGCGGCCATCGCTGCTGCGTCAACGGGGAGATCACTCTCGCCAGTACCAGAGGAGGAGGGGGTGCAGAGGAGGCGGCGGAGGGATGCCACCAGGAGCTGGTGGCGAGGCCGCAGCGCCGGAAGCATCGGGTCGAACCGTGTAGTGGAGTCAGTGGCAGACCCAGGATTCGAAACCAGGGTAGTCCTAGTCAAAAAAAAATTGTCTCATGCTTATTGCCAAAATTATTTAATGCAATACGGTAAAATCTAAAAAAAAAGTTCAGTATACATGACTATAAATTAACCAAACCTAGGCTCAATTTCAGAAGTAATGCTATTTTTTGCATCATACTTCTAAAAAAATGCAATATTTGATTTATTCATGCCTCAATTTCATGGAAAAAACAACAAATTTCAATCGATTCTAGGCTCACAAATCCACACTCCCTAAGCCCAATTGGCCAATTTACAGTCCAATCTCCATTCTATATTCTCCAATGTCCAAATCAAGTTCAGAAGTAAACACAAGCACTCACGACAAGACCCTGGAAGGATCTGACAATAATCTGAGATAAAATAGAGATGATTTTGGGGATAGGTTGGGAGGAGAAGAGGAGAGGAGTTTAGGCTACGAGAGAGATAGATCAATTGTTTTTCCTCAGTTCTTTTCAACCGGCGCACCGGACCTGCTAACAGATAAGCTCCATGTACTAACTCTCACCAACCCATTAACCAGTGGCGAATCCAGCCCGAGAAATGACCTAGGGCGAACTTGTATTATAAAATTTTGACTATAAGTAATCAAATCAAATAATTAAGCACAAATTTGACAATACTAGTTTGTTATAGCGCTTCTTGCATAGTGGAATTGAAGATGTCTACCTAATCTGCAGACTGCAGCTTCATCTCCTCCATAACCCACAACGGCTTCATCTGCTCTCCCATCAATCACCAAATGACCAAAATTCCAAAATCCCTCAATCCAAAATCCGAAAACCCTGCAGCAGCCTGTAGTGTGGAGCTGCAGGCCTGCAACCAGCAGCCAGCAGGGGCAGGGCCCGCTGGGTCCTGGTGGCCGGCCGGTGGCTGGGCGCTGTGGCCTGGCGGTGTGGCCGCGTGGGGGCTGGCTAGCGGCCCAGCGGATGTGGCGCTGAGCCCTGGCCGCCTGGGAGCGCCCAGCGGCCGGCGGGAGGCGGGCTGGTGCGTGATCCGCCGGCCGGTGCGGAGGTGGCGAGAGCGAGGCGGTGAGCGGGGAGGGGGGCGGCCGGAAGAGGCGAGGCGAGGCGGGCAGGCGGCGAGCGGAGCCTGGAGTGCGGCTCAGCGTAGTCGAGCGACGAGCGGGTAGACAGGAGTTGCGCGATCGCCCAGTCGCCCTATCTGCGCCTGGTCTAGACTGGCGGCTGCTAAGCCAGAGACAGCCGCGGCCCAGTCCAACCAAGGCCCACGACACGGATGAGGCTGGCTCGGGGCCTTGCTGGCTTGTTGCGTGCAAGCGGCTTGTCAGTCGTCTTCACCGCGGCCGGCAACGGCGTTGTCCTCGCCTCCTCGTCCTCGCCACTCGCAACTCCAAGGGTGGGGATCGGGTGCCCAGCCAGGGCAGTGGCGGACCCAGGATTTGAGACCAGGGTAGTCCTAGTCAAAAAATTCCATGTGACGAACGATAAAAGTCAAAGAAAAAGTTCGATAAAATGGCTATAAATTAACAAAATTGCGATAATACATTTAAAAGGTTCAAAACTTACATAAATAGGTTCGAAACTTGCACAAATAGATCACACATAAGATTATAATCCAATTTTTGTACCATTTTTCACAAAAAAGCTGTATTTCTCTTGAGCAAACTTGTGTAAAGTTGAAGACTCATGTTTGCCCAGTGATTTAGTTCTCATTTTCCAATTATACCAGCCATTCGTAATAAATTTTCCACTTTCTTTACCAAACAAATAACAATAGAAGCAATATGTTGCATCCTTTTCTACGCTATATTCAATCCAGTGGTACTTATGAATCCAAATAAAACTAAAACGGCGATCTTTACCAAACAAATAACAATAGAAGCAATATGCTTCTGAAAAAGAAATGCAATATTTGATTTCTTCATGTCTCAACTTCCTGAAAAATGACAACAAATTTCATTTAATTCTAGGCTCACAGATGATAGATCCACAATTCCTAAGCCTTTACGGTCCAATCTCCAATATCCAAACCCTAAGGCTTAACTGCATAAAAGAATGGGATTTGGGAGAAAGAAGTGGAGAAACTCACCAGAGCAGAGGCCACCAGGGGACGTGGCCGGGCGGCCGCTGGCCCGCTGCGTGCCTGCGTCGGCCGGCCCGGCCACCTGCTGGCCGCGGGCCGTTCTGGGAGAGACGAGGCGCAGGTTGCGCGCTAGCTGGCCGCGCGCTGCTGCCCCGGCGGGATGGGGCTGGCAGCTGGCGTCGGGCGACCGCTGGCAAGGTGCCCAGGCGGGGGAGGCCGGTGGGGTGAGCCGGTGAGGCGCCGGCGGCCAGGCGTCGGGAAGCCTCGCTGCCTCGGTCGTGCTCGCGCATGCGTCGGGAGGGAAGGGCGGCAGGCTGCCTCGCTTGCGCTTGCGCTCGCGCTGGCCGCAGAGTGGGAGAGACGAGGAATGGGCCAGATTCTCATGGGCTGCACAGACTACTTAAAAAATATTTGGACTAAATTTTAGGGTAGTCCTGGACTACCTGCACTACCTGCTGGGCCGCCCCTGAGCCAGGGGACCTAGGGCGGCCGCCCTAGCTCGCCCTAGTGGTGGCTCCGTCTCTGCCATGAACAATACAAATCTTTAGTTTCGTCATAAACTCACCTGACAACTCACCAGGGACCGGAGTAGGCTAGAGAGGGGCCAGAGCACACGGCGAACTGGGACACTGGGCGCCCGCCAGCTATCCCGACCAGCTCCTTGGCGCGCCCGCCGCCGCCGGACTGGCGGAGCACGGCCACGCAGGGCCGCGGGGCGGCGTTGCGTCGGGGCTGCCGCTTGGCGAGGTGGGCAGCCGGCGGCAGGGGGCGAGCAGCCGGTGGGCGGTGGCCGACGGGGGATCTTGGCGCCGCTCGACCTGGGGGCTTGGCCGGGGGGCGGGGGCGGCGGTCGCCAGTATGGAGTCGCGGACTCGCAATCGTGGACTCACGTCTCGCGCGGGAGTGGCTGGTTGCTGCCTGGGCGGACCGCAGACGATGTTGCCTGTTTGGGCCCAATTTTTTATGGGCTATGAAGTAGTAAACTTTTGCTGGCCCAGATTTCAGGGTAGTCCTAGGCCTATCTGAACTACCCACTGGGCCGCCACTGAGTGGAGTCGGGCCCGGTCGGCAGCCTCGAGGGCTCCGAGGGACCACGCTAGATTTTTCCTGTGCCGTATGATGGAACGCCTAACGGTCTAGATCGATGCTTCCATATGAAAATTGCATATTTATAAGGATTTACAAGAAGAAAGCTCAGAATCCGCTCCCGGCGAAATCTGCTTTAGGCAATCGTGGCCATCCGATGAAAGATTGGACGGACAGTAAAATTTGGGGCGATGTGGGTAGTGGTTCTAGGCGGAAGCTCTCCTTTGTCTTCTCAACTTGGAGGGATAAATTCACAAAACTAGTTCACTTTTACAAGGAGGGGATGAGAGATTGGGTTCTGGAGACATTTTGTCCAAAATAAATCTTTAGATAGTGGGAACTACTTAATATGTTGAACTAAGTGCCATATTATTAGCTACGGATGGAAACAAGGGTCGAGTGGGTTCAAGCAAAGTGCAGACAGTATACAAACAGGGTCAATCTATGTATAGATACTTGACTCTGAGGAATGTTTCAAGCTACAATGCACAGGAAATTTGGAAATGCAAAATGCCCTTGGAGGTAAATATTTTTCCTATGGCAAACATTGCATGATAAGATCCAATCAGCCGCAGAAGAGAAGGGAAAAAATAATTGGCAGTGGGGTGAATTCTGTGCTCTATGTGGTAAGCTTGAAAGTGTAAATCACATATGTTTCATTGCTTCACAACATTCCAGTAGTCTTGCATCAAAGAAGAGTTCAACTTGGATGCAAACCCTAGGTCTCTGGAGGACATTATTCCTGACTAGATTTTGCTTCTAGAAGGCTATTCAAAAGAGATTCCTAAATAACCTCATAGTACGTGCAAAACTAAACGACATGCTTGAGACAACTCCTCGACCAGTGCTATAATTGTCAGGATTCTAACTTGTATCATGAAGCAAAAGCAAAACAAGCTAAAACATTCCCAGCAAAATGAGATTAGTCAACTTCCATCTCATCTTATTGCCCCTATCCTATTCCCATTCTGTTATGTGGCTGCTAGGATTGAGAGAAGAGAGTCGAGGGGAGCGATGGCGGCTGACGCGCTACAGTACCCGAGGAGCTATAGTACCGGCGACGGCGGGAACTGGATCTGCTGGATGGGGATGCCCTGGGACGGCGGCGGCGCGGCTAGGAACGAGGTCGTCGCAGTCCCGTCGTAGGGCATCCCATACTGGTATGAGATGACCGGCGCCGTGGTCGCGGCGAGGAAGGCCCTGATGTCCGCCACGGCCTGCCGTAATTCCAGGATTGCGGCCGTCATCTGCTCCGGGGTGAGGACGAGGGCGGCGGGAGACGATGGCGCCGGGGCAGAGGGCGCGATCGCCCTTGAGGACGCCAGCGCGCCCAATGCCGGCGCGCTGATATGTGGCAGCAACGCCGACGAAGACGCTGGTGGCAGCGAGTGGACATGATCGAACCACATGATCGAACCAGAGATCTTTGATACCAGATTGTTATGCGGCTGCTAGGATTGAGAGAAGAGAGTCGAGGGGAGCGACGGCGGCTGGCGAGCTACAGTACCCGCGAAGCTACAGTATCACAGGTACTGTTCACGGCTAGGGTTGCGAGGGTAAGAGAGAGCCGGCCGCGGGGCGCTTGCCCACGGCCGGGCAAGAGGGAAGGGTTTTCCTTCTTAATTCTTGCCTGATTAGATTGATACATCTCCTCTCCTTATATAGAGAGGTTTATTTGACTCCTAAGCAAGGCTTACTTGACCCTTAAATAAGCGACCCTTATCTCTAATTAACCCTAACACTAATGGGCTATACAGGCAACCCAGGCCCAATAGGCCCCTGACGTACTCTAACACATTCCATCTAACCTCGCCTCGAGATGTAATTGCTACCGACACTAAAAAAACCCACAAACCTTACGAGAGGAAGATGGTCATCGATTGAAGGAAATATATAATTTTGAATGGCAATGAAGGGATTGTTATAATTTTCAATGGCAATGAAGGAATTTTCTCCATCAAATTAGGCAGCAGGCCGGAGTGGACTCGGGCACTCAGCAATCATGGTAGTCGACGAGATGATGATTCCAACATGAGACAAACTGAAATACAGGTCCCTTTCGTCAGCAACAGCCAGGATCAGTAGAAAGTGTGGCTAGGTCAAAAGTGCTAGGAATGGGTCCCGTCTAATAACAAATTAGATCTAGGGCAGGTTAACTATTTTGTCACAGTCCAAGATGCAGAGGCAAAACTAGGAGCCAGTTTAAATCACCTAGAACTAAATTTTAGGTGGACTAAAGTATATATTTGGACTGAAGTTTAGGTGGCTAGAGTTTAGTCCAGTGCTATTTAGATATAACAAATAGTTTTCCTAGACAAAGACTCATATGCACCTCTTAGTCCATATTAGTTCATATTTACCAATTAATGAACAAATTGCTAGTTGGTTAAAAAACAAAAATTACTCCACATGTTTGGATATCTAGAACAAAAGTTTAGTCCATAGTATCAAACAAGCCGTAACATGTCAGTGTACAACATTAAGGTAGAAAATAAGGTTCATAGTCGCCTCACCCTAACCCTGATTGCCTTTTATATAATGACTGAAATACCGACTGTCTTTTCGTTTAGGACCATTTTACTAGCTCCTAAGACATACATGTACAGTTGCCTTGGCTACAGGTGATCTCATATTGAACTGTATTATTGCCACTGATTCTAGGATGTGACATACTCCCTCAGTTCCAAATTATAAGTCACTTTGATTTTTTTATCCATCTATTTTGCTATGTATCTAGACGTATTATTATATCTACTACTTATTCCGTTCCAAATTATAAGTTGCTTTGATTTTTTTGGTTCATCTATTTTGCTATTTATCTAGACATATTATTATATCCAGGTGCATTGCAAAATGGATGTACCAAAAAAGTCAAAGCGACTTATAATTTAGAACGGAGGGAGTAGATGCATAGCAAAATGGATGTACAAAAAAAAAGTCAAAACAACTTATAATTTGAAACGGATAGAGTACACATTATTGTTCAAGCACGGAAGCCTATTAGAGGATAGTCTCTAATGCAATCGACAGTCTAGAGATTAGAGACCCATACACCAATATACAACATGTTGACCAATAGACAAGGTCAGAGATTCTTAAGAACAAAGGGGCTCAGGTAGCATGCTGCTGATTTTGCACCTTTCACCAGACATCACCTAACCTGGTTTCTTAACAAGGTGGCAAGCCAACCAACAAGTGATCCACATCTGACTGAGTGGCAACACCTAACAGAAACAATATACACCTAACATGAAGGTTGAGGTCGATATCACTGAATCCAATATAATAGGAACATAACAGCAAAAGGGGGTCTTAAAAAAAACAGCAAAAGGGAAATAGTAAGTACTAAGTTGCGTACCTGCTCTTTTTTGCTTGGAGCAGATGAGAGCCAACTCAATGGTGGTTGTGGATGATTTCCAGGGTCAACAAACTGCAGCACGTTAGTAGTATAAGACAAGTGGGCAACTACTTTCGCCTGCGTGTCACAACAGCAAAAAAGGGAATCTGTTTTTTTGCCGATAAAAGGCAGGTATGAATAGTTTAGAAGTAAATGCATTTCTGGTAATTTGGCATGACATGTCATGGAATTAGATAGGTACACCAAGATGCAGATCTAACCCAACATTGCCCCCCCTTCAATTGGTACCAAATATGCCCCATTGCATCATGTCGGTGTAGATGGCCACCGGTTATAATGGCCCTGTTCGCTTCTCTTATAATCTGTACTTTTCAACTTATTTTTTCAGCTGGAACAATGTTTTTCTTTCACAACCAATCAGCTGGAACAGTGTTTCGGCTTATTTTTTCAGCGAAGCGAACGGGGCCATTAAGAAGGCAAAAAATTAGCACAAAGGATACTGTAGCCTGTTGGATAGCTGATTTTACAAAATGAAGGAGCACTGTGATTTCGTTAGACGGTTGTTTCTAGTTCCAAGTCACATAATGTATATACACAACATATCACAAATAAATAATGTCAGATAGTACCATATGTGAAAATGCTTCAGAGTCGTGTGACATTTAAAGAAAAAAAATGTGTATCCACTTTTCAGTTATTATAACTATACCAAAATTGTACAGATATACATGCATTTTTGCTAAGAAGTTAGGAGATTAAAGAAGGGGACCTAAACTCCAAAAGACAAAAGAAAAACCTACTCTATACCATGTGGTGTGATATACCTCTCGAGCAAGTCAAAGATAGAACTCTCACCGATCCTCCTTTATATCAACAAAAAATCTGAAACTGAAACTTCTTTTATCCTGAGATGTATATGCCGCTCGTTCTATCTATAAAGAATTTCAGTTAAAAAACTTTTATGTCCATATGTATGCAGAAAATTTTGTCTCATCTTTTAAGTGGCTGAAGCGGTACTTCCATTGCTTCAGGTGACGAATTAGACTCTATTTTACTGACTACCCTGTCAGATTGCAAAAGATCGACTGTATCATCTTCCTCAGTGCTGCCAAGCACCCATTTTCCTGAAACACCATCAGCACCTGCTGTTCTTCGCTTAATCGCCATATGCTCAAGGTAAGCGGCTACCAAAGTAACGCTTATAACCCATAAGATCAGCCCACATGTAAGTCTCTTGATGGTCTTACTGCCATATCTGTGCCCAAGATGCTGCAAGCCACTAAAGAGCGCCACGGTACCAGCAACTGCAGCAGATCTCCCGGTCAGAACATGCAGATATTCCCAAACCACTCTGTTCCCAGGCGGAGACTATCCATTTTCTCTGTTCTATGCGGTCGAAGATAGGCATTTATTGGCTGCATAGATGCGAATGTCAATGCTACTGCGCCAATTCGAGCATGTCTGGATTTAAAAGAAAAACCTCGGAGCTCAGCGACTGCAAACAGATCGAACACCCAAGAACATGACAGCTATGCTTGAGTACTGCAGATAGGTGTGAGCTTGGAACTAGACCTCGCCTTTCAGATGTTTCAGGTATCTCGCAGCCATGATTCCCCCTGGCAGCAGAATAGTCCATGCCACAAACATCATAAACCCATGAACAGCAAGCACCGGGCGTAGGTCCTCCACTGCTTCAGCCAAGCCGCTCAGCAAAAGAATCCTGATAGGACGATATTAACACCTTCATGCAGGGGAAAGGTGGAGTGCAAGAACATAATCGACCCGACGACTCATCTAAAGGTCATCTGGGCCATGGGTGCTCAATGGTCACCTGGCCCCTTAAGTTTGAAGAACATGCACTTGGACACAAGCAAATTTGTTTTATTTTTGGGGTGCAAGTACATGTATTTTGATGAGAAATGTGTAGAGTGCGACTGTGTGGGCCCGTGAGCCATGTATGCACATCCCCTTTTTCTTGCACCTACTTCACTAGCTAGAACTAAAGCAATAACAAATAAAGATAGGGAAACACTTCTTAATTTTAAAGTGGAGTAGCTAGCACACTAACACCAGGGGTACAAACTTGGTTGTTCATGGAGAATAGGGGTCCCATGCATCTCAGGTTCTCAATAAATTAGTCGCCTAGCTAGAGCCAGCTACCATATATACTTGCATTGCCCTGGTAGGTGTTGCTCTGCTGCTGCTCTTCAGTTTCCAGTTCTCTGACAGAGTGTTATACTATGATTATGTAGACTCAGATTTGAAAGTACTTACTTCTCTACTAGTAGAGTCAAAGGTGAATGTACTTGGAGATTATTTTGTGAGTTGGGGTAACCAATAGGTGGAGTTTGACCTAAGCTTACTTTTCTTCCCTAATTAACCTTTTGCTAACATGATAGTATACCAATTGGAGGGTGGGAACTACCGTTCATAAGTTAGTTCCAAAAATGGAGAAGCTAGCAAGTAATCAAGACCTCCTCCTAGCTAGAGATATCTCTTCCTAGCTCTTGAACTTATCAGCCCGGTTTATCCGCCATGGTACAATGTTTTTCTCTCACAACAAAATAGCATCAGCCGGCTTATCAGCCGCAAAAACCATCAGCCGAACAGCCCGATAGCAGCCTCTGTGCTTTGCTACTGCTACAAGGTTGTTACCTTACCTGTAGACATATAGCTAGCTAGTGATCAGTGACTACAAAACGCACGCAAGCCTTCAGATGATCACTTGGCGATCGACACACCATGTTAGTCATATAGCTAGCTAGTGATCAGTGACTACCATATATACTTGCATAGAAGCATGCATCATGATGTCGTCCATTCGAGCTGGTTGCCACTTTGCTTTCTGACCCTGCTGGCAGTTTTGGCGTGTTACGTATATACCATCATGCATGCCCATGCAAAACGCATGGCTTTATTTGCATTGCCAGGAAATCTTTGTGCAGCTGGGGATCGCAGATAATGGTATCCAGAAAAAGTTAAGGGCAGGAGAATACTCTTTGGTGTGCTGATGATGGCAGCAAGATTGCGGCCGGGCTGGTATACAGCATGTCCCTTTTAGTTTATATTATTTGGCATATATATAAATAAAGAGAATTTTTACAATGGTTGTCGGAAAATGGATGGCTTACGAGGGCCGATCCGACGGCTAAAAAGACAGAGGAACCAAGAGGAACCAATTAGATAGGCACAAAGTGCATACTAAATGGTGGGACCATATGCACTAAGTGCATACTAAAATTGGTGGGATCACCCCTTAAGAAAAGAGGGGATAATTCTATTTTCGAAATTGTTTTATGTAATTAAGGGTAGAATAGTAAATTTATAATAGTAAAATAATCTTTGAGTAGTATATGAATAATTGAAGTAGTATAGTTTGTAAAATGTTTATTTCTCGAATTCAACCTTAGCCACTCTCGTCTGTCTGTTTGTTCTTCCTTCGTGTGTGCTGTGGCGGCGTTGGCTGCTAGGGCGAGGGCGAGGGCGAGGGCCAGGCAGGGCTGCGGCGGCGCCGACTACCAGGGCGAGGGCAAGGGCGGCCAGAGCATGCGAAGCTTCTCACCAGTCTCCGACGAACGGCGGCTCCGCGTAGATCCGGGAAAGACGGTGGAGGAGGCGAGATCCGGGCCCGGCGGCGGCGGCCGACCCAGCTGCCGGGAGGGTGCGGGCGGCGTGGTGCGCGCGTCCGCGGCGGTCCGAGGTTGCTCAAATCGGCCGCCACAAAGACGGTGGAGGAGGCGAGATCCGGGACCGGCGGCGTCCACGGTGCCGTTCGTCGCGCTGGGGGGCGGGGGGTTCCTGGTGCGGCCCGTGATCGCGCTGGGGGTGCTCCTCCTCGTGCTCTCCCTCACGGGCCTCGCGGGGGCACTCTGCCTCGCCTCGTGCCTCCTCTGGCTCTTCCTCCTCATCCTGCTCCTCTTCGCCTTCACCGTATTCGCCTTCGTCGTCACCAACCGCGGCGCCGGGTGGGTCGTCTCCGGCAGGGGGTACAAGGAGTACCGCCTCGGGGACTACTCCACCTGGATGCAGAGGAGGGTGGAGGACTCGCAGAACTGGGCCAAGATCCGCAGCTGCCTCCAGGACGGCGAGGTCTGCCAGAAGCTCGCGGCCAGGAAGGAGACTGTCGCCCAGTTCGTCAACAGCAACCTCTCCCCAATGCAGGTACATACACCGATTCCCTAGTTCTTAAGTTATCCACGTTGTAAGTATTTTTGGATTGTTGAATTTGTATAGAATTGCTGATTTTGTTCTGCATTTCACTTCATGAGCCAAATATTCACTAAATATAGGAGTTCTGTCAGTTTTGTCTAGCAATCACTGCATTAAACCTGCAATTTCTTATTGATCTGAACCTGCAATTTCTTATTGATCTGAGCTTGATTGGCTTGGTCATCTCGAAGTGATGTTAGCCTGTGACGAGTCGAGCCCACTTAGTACTTTGAACCCTCTCACATAGTTCAAAAAGCTCTGGCTCTGTCAAACAAAGAGGTTGTTGATAAAGCCATCTATCCTTCCAGAATCTAGTGAGGTTTCCATTTTTCATACAGATGTCGGTACCCATCAGATAGATATCCTTGACTTTAAGCAAATCAGACCAAACAGAAGAATCTGTTAACCGATGAGATACACTATGAATTGTATCAATATTTGAAATTGAGTATCTTAATGCTTTTACTGATATGCATTACAATCCTTTTTTAGCCAGAGAAGTCATGCCATCTTAATGTTTTTTGTTCAAAGTTTGACATAGAAAAAAGAGTTACCAAGGTTGCTCCTCTTTCTAAATGCATATGTAGTGTTTTTTTACCAGTAACAGCCTACCCAGCGTGCTTGGATAGTAGGCTTTATTGCTATTGTTTTGCTATTAGCACTTGTGGGTTGTGGCAAGAATTTTCATTAGAGTTCACTAGACCAAATATACATTGGAAATAATAGTAACATATTATCTTTACCTTTTTCCTGTTCTTTTAGGTAGAGTTACAAGTGTTTCGTAAGGAATTGGATAGATCTGAAAGTTTTACTGTGTCAATACCTGCACACACTGGTGGTGCAATGCCGGCATCTAGCTATTCAGATCAAAGCTTGACAGGTATCTCATATTTCTATACTTTCATTTTTTTTCTAAATAATTTTACATGGTAATCTGCAGGAAGTTAGGAATTGTATTTCTTGTTCTGTAGAGACGGGACTCCCTCTTAAAAGATGATTAAATCTTTCATAAGGATAACCTGTTTGATTGAGTTTTCATGAATTTTACTAGGCAAAAGATCATCAGGGGTATACTTTATTTTTCTGCAGAAGATGATGCACTTCTGTGCCTGAACACTGAAAAAACCAGGCTATCTCCACAGTGCACTACTAGTAGCAAGACAGTTACCATAGGGCAAAGTGAAGAAGAAACGTAAGAGTTGAGCAAGGATAAGGATATTCAACATATTAATATAAGAGGTGAAGAGCTTTTTAATCTTTTTTTGAATGATTTCTTTCTCTGATGCAATTTTGTGACGATTTTGTTGGATCTTTGAATAGAAGAGAAGCATCCTGAATCTCGGAGCATGTATTCTGAAAATGGCAGCAGAAGTTTTGGAATGCACATATAGGTCGGGTTTACTTGTTGACTTGGGCCGCGGTTGGTGGTGATTACAGGAAGAAAGATGCAGGTCATCATCTAGATCCAGGGTGCCAACCGGGAGATCAGATGCACTTGTGCAACTTCTGATGAAAGGCCGTCCAGGCGGTCCAGTCCGTAGAGCATAGTGTAGCTTCATGATGTGGTGAAGCTAAAGCTAACTGTAGAGGAGGCCCTGCATGACACGGCACATTATTTTGTAGCAGTTCGTTGACAGATGAAAAAAAGCCATGTTGTGTTGTGTTTAGGCCGGTCCAGGATCTGTGTCTCCCTCGCCTGCTAGTAGTACGTAGTAACCAGCAGCATGGGTTTGATGTGAGTATGTGAGCATGGTGGTTTGTACAAAGGTGTTTGCTGCACTTGCACTTGATCTATGTGTATAATACTCCTGTGGTAGTCTTCTTGTGGATGTGATCGCAGTTGCATATGCTGCTGCTTCGTTGAGAAATGAAAGTAGTAATTATTATTGTCATGGACCTGGGAAAAAACACCAAGCTGGGCCTCGGCGGATGCTGGAGAGGATCAGAGCAGAGCTTCTTTGCTCGACTGCTCACCATAGAGTACATGGACCTCGCCGAGCAGATGGTGCCTTTCCTTCTTTTTTCGCTCTATATGATCAGTCATCCTCATTATCTAAAAAATGATCAAGGTGCTGCTAACACATTTACTTTACTCGCCTTCTCAGTCTCTACAGGCCCTTAAGAAGATCTCTCTGGAGCACCCAACGGCCTGTTTGCGAGCTGGTGCGCTAATGGCTGTTCTATCGTATCTTGACTTCTTCTCCACTGGGGTTCAGGTTGAGTCCTCTGATCTTCTTTCAGCCGTTCTTGTCTTGTGCACGGTTTGCATCTACTTACACCTCTTCCCATGGGGGCATATGTTTGTTGTAGAGGGTAGCCTTGTCTACCGCCGCAAATATCTGCAGGAATTGCTAAAGAAAATGTTTGACTAAGTATTTGCGCCTGAACACACATGAATTTAGTTCAGCACATCGTTTAGGTCTGAACACACATCGTTCTAGTCATCTGGACAAACTAAAGATCAAATATAGCTTACTAAATAGACAGCACATTAGTTCTAAAAAGGCCTAAAAGGGCTGGTCTGCTGTTTCCCTGGATGCTTAGCCCTTTGAACTCGTTTAGCGATAGATTCGCTACTAAATTCATCTGCGACAGTAGGAGGAGTATTGACAACTAATTTTGTTGGCGGTCGTCCTCTTTTCCTATTTTGAGCTCCTGTTCCTTTTTCAGATCCTGTTCCTTTCGTTCCTTTCCCTCCTTTTGTTCGTTTCCCTTCTTTCGTGCTAGCCTCAGGGTTTGGAGTTTTAGTCTCTATTATTTGAACATCGCTTGAATTTTCAGCCTGTTCGTGCTGGCGTTGTTCGTCCGGATTGTTTGCATAGTACTCTTCCTCCTAAGAATCATCAAGAAAAATGTTAGACCCAGCATATTTTGTACAGTCTGGTATAAGTTGATGCATCTGGATCATTTTTAATATGAATTAAAAGTTCAGACCGTGATAGGATTTTGGTACGATTGTTGTCGTCTCATGTTGCGATCAGAAAGGAGCAACCTCGTGCATATTCTCCGTTTGAATCCTTGCATTTGTGTCTATACAAGTGAAAATTGTGCATTGTCATAGAACAATTATTGAATGAGTCTGTAGATATTTGGAATTAACAAGGATTGTAAGACTCACGTTTGTGAAATGAAAGGCCATTTTTTCTCCATCCCATGCTAGCATATAAAATATTATGAACGCCCCACATGAATGACTACAATGAACATAAGAATTAGTAATTTAAGTACAACATTAATGTAGAAAAGGGAAAAGGAGTACCCGTCTGTTTGTTGCGGTATGTTATGATAAGGAATTCGTTTCCAGGCGTGCAAGTTAACCAAGCCATAGTTGCCCGAAGAATCAATGCATTCTTGTATGCTTTCCACCTAGTGGATGGTGAGATAGATGTTAAATTTGATCGAACTGTAATTGTAATTGAATAGGTGGTACGTGTTACGTTGTACTTACCAATGCCTTCTCTTGGTTTTCATCTCGGGTTGAGGCTAAGGAGTTAAGTAGCTGGACCTCTTTCTTTATAAAATTTAGCACTAGTAGAGCCCAGTGGTTTTTATTTATATGCAGAGGCACGAAAACCTGAAAAAACTTTGAAAATCAGTATTACATACCAAATGCAGATATTATCCTGAAAAATAAATACGGATATTATCCTGAATGCAAATGTCAAGTAAAAGTGTCCAAACAAAATAAGTATTACATACCAAATGCCTTCGAACACATTTGTCGGCAATTAACTTCTTAAATGTCAGTCGTTGGTCACCCAGTTTATCTATAGCCAACTTCCTGGCTTGAAAAGTTGTTATGAATGATGCCTCTTCAGTCTCCACGTTGCTGAAATCAACATAGGCATTTATGACCTGCAAAGGGTGGAGTTATTAGTACGTAGTAGGTGTTTGCATATTATTGTGGACAAAAAGGACCTGAAATCAGTTTACCTCATCTAATATAAAGCCATCTGTGAAATTAGGGCGTAGCTGTTTGGCTGTAAGAACATGGTCACCTATTTGTACAACCTTAGCATGGTCGTAACTCATTAGTACGAAGCATCCGGCTTCTGTGTCTATTGGACTCACTTTGTAATCATTGTCGACAATTGGCTTTCTTGGTGTGATGTGTGTAGAGGCGTCGCCTTGGTGTTGTGTGGAGGGGCTGTTCTGCTGCTGCGTGTTCTTTTCCATCTTAACTTTTGTTCCAGTGTGTGCTTCAGCATTGATTCTCGCCAGTGCATGGGAGAAATGCAGTGGGCCACCTGGTTCTGACTTCTTGACTAGTATCTGTGGTGATTCCTGTAGTTGGTATTTTTTGTTAAATTCCAAAATATCAAATCCAACATTAGACAAAGCAACTGAAGCCACATTTGCATACCCGAACTTGTGCAGATGTAGGCATAGATAACCGAACTTGCGAAGATGTAGCCATAGACGGCTGACCTTATGCAGATGTAGGCGTAGATGGGTCAACAATACTTTGCAGTAGCTGAAGGATTTGTTGTTGTACCTGTTGTGTTTTCTGTTTTTTTTTGAGAAATTGTGTTAGACAATGAAGCACGGATGGGAACCACAAATGAGTACTCACGCTGGTTACCTTGATATCCATTTTCATTTGTGCAGTATCATCTTCTATCTTGCTCACCCTAGCTTCCAGTCTGTTGTCCAGCCTTTTCTCCTTTCTAATCTTAGCTAACTCCTCGTTTTGTGATAATATTTTCCTATCATATTTGTGGTCTATATCCATAATTTTTTTCCATTGCTAGTGCAATGTCCGTTTGGCTGTTGTTCGTCCATTCTTCAAGGAATTGCTTCTACATAAATATGAAAGAATGAATTAGGCACACAAACGAGGTTATCTACATAAATAGTTGTGATACATACTTGTTTGTTGCTTAGACCCTCCTCGCGTGTTGGCGCCTATTCTGACATTGATGTTTCTATTTTTATATTTTTTGGCTTGGTGGTCTGCTGCAGGGTGGTCTGACCAGTAGTGCGCGTCATAAGCTGGAAACAATTAATAAGATAGTTAGGATGTATGCGTATGAACAGCAGCATATTGATGGTATGTTTCGAAACTTACAGTTCCTCCATCTAGGCCGGCCTGATTAAAAGCATGCCATCGAAGACCAGCATTGTCTTCAGTCCACCTCGCCATCAGTGGTGGTTGGATTGTCTCGTAATTGATCCCGTACTTGGTGTATGCAATGACGCGCTCCCAGTACCAAAACTATTAACACAATGCAAAAAATACATAAGACCAAAAGTAAACATTGTTTATAGGTGGTTGTAGCGTATAGAACTGACCTGCAGCAAAGTCAAATTGCCCTGTATGTTGACTCGTTTCTTAACTATGTAATTATTACATGAGGTTAATAAATGGGTCAGAGTGAATTGGCCCCAATTGAATTTTGGAATGTCTGATACTTTTCTAACCACGGGTAGATAACTAGCTTTAACATAGGGCTTCACGGTTGGTGCTAGAATGACACCAATTGTGAACAAGACAAATATTCTATAGAAGTCATCATCCGGAGTGTCTGATTTCATCATCATTTGTTTCAACTTGCTTATCGTGAGAAGGTGGTCTGCATCTTCATACCTCTTCAACAATTCAATTTCCACTTTTTTGTCTTCATCTTTGACCTCCTCTTGGTTTACATGTTTAAAAACATCTATGCCTTCAATCCAGAGTCCCATTATGTCCCTGACATCCTCTAGGTAAATAGGAACATTCTTACCACATATAAAAAAGCATTGGTTGCTGATTTCGTATCTGTTTGCAATTTTGTCAATCATTTGTCTTCTGAGACACGTCCCTGGCATACGAAGCAGCCCCCCCAAATCCCATAGACTTAATAGCATCCTTGTGGTCGCTCGATAATGCTTTTACAGCGTTTACAAAACTCACAGATGAGTTTATTAAATGCATATATTTCTGCAATAACCAGTTGGTCGATGATAAGTTGCTAACAATGCAAAGGCAACTTGCACAAAAATAGGAACTGGATATTGGATATGGAAATTACCTGCTTCTTGGTCCCTCCCTGCACTTTTTGAGTATGAACCATGCTACCGCTGTCAACTGCATCAAATGATGTGAATAAGAAATGTTGATAATGAATGCTGCAGTTGTAATCTGGTTATGTGCAAAAATAGGTTTTCACTAATTATAGAGTTTCACTGAGTCTGTTTTTATTTTGAAGGATAGTAGCAATGCAATAGCAGGCGAGGAATAGCAGTTCTACCACAGTGATAGCAGCAGGGCATTGGTAAATTTTTAGACTTAGTTAATCTTTTGACTTTATAGATTTTAGTTTGTAAAGATCAATTCTTTTGCAGATGGAATGACAGTGCAAGTAGGGATTGTTAACCTGCTACTGGAAACACATCGAGGGGCTCGCCGTCAAGGAGATGCAACATGGTATTTATGTATATTTCAGCATTTTGGTGCCCTTTTACTATATTCCTTTGCATATCTTGGTTCTTGTTTGTTTGTCTAAAATTTATTCCACCATTTACACTTCGCTGCAATGTTTGTGCCTGGAAAAAGGAATGCTAATCCTTCTAACTATCATAGCGTGGGCGTCCCATATATCAATGGCGATGCGCTGCACGCGAGCCTGGGGCTGCCTTCCGCGCTCGCCGTCGACACAGCGCGTGTCGGGAAGCTCCAGATCACGGTAAGATAAGATGTCGCCACCCTCCCGCTTGTAACTCTCTGTATATCAGCTGCCTTGCTGTTTCTCTCTCGGGAGTCGCATTGTTGGCAGATGCTTGCCCACGCTGCAGTCAAGTTGCCAACGTTTGATATGTTCCGGTGAATTTTGATTCCCACCTACTCTAGTTGTACTTCGTGGGCAATAGAATACGGTAATTGCGTTGAACTTGGGATTCTGACTGACAGTCGCGGTAGACTGTCTTCTCAGCTAAGCAAATTAGAGTTGTACAGTCGCAGTTGTGTTAACACGATGGTTCCATGAAGTTATTCTTTGTATTAGCTCCGCATTCATGTTACATTTCCTGCACTCTGTTCAATATTGGAGTCTTATGAGCTTGATTTTCCTTTCTTCAGTTGTTGACTGAAGTTGCTTTCTAAGAAACTAATATTTGGTATCTTTTGCAGGTTCAGTTAGTGGTTCATTGAAGTGAAACTGTATTGCTATCTTCAACTACTGGGGCCATGGCCTACGAGATTAGTGAAATCAAAAGTAATGTTTTATTTTAATTAAGATTGTTACTTAGTAAAAGTAATCCATGAGCTTTCATTTGTCTTTCCTTTATTTCTCAAACTTGCAGGCATTAGCCTTACCTGTTTACAATTTAATAATAAACTACCAGAACTCTCGTTCTACATTGATTACTGAAAATACTGTTGCTATATTATAGTTGTCACTTGTTCATATTTGTTGAAGAAGTCTATTTGCCTCTTTAAGTTGAAGTACTAATAGTTTCTACTTTATTCCGCATGTTTCAATGTGAAGAGATTGGCATAGGTCTCGTGGGGTTTGGCATCCTATTCTCATTCCTTGGTGTTATCCTTTTCTTCGATAGGGGCTTGTTGGCTCTGGGTAATGTATGATACTACAATTCTCAATCCTTGTCTTGTATTACTACGTATCTAATGAATACTCTGACTCCTTCTGGTCTCACTGTTTATGTCGTGATTTCATTTATTTATGTCGTTAGTTACAGCTATCGTGTGAGCAGTTTGTAATTGTACTTCTTTCTGTTGTCTTTTTTAGCACTGCATCATCTCCATCATCAACAACTAATAGTGATTAGTTGGAAAATAGCAGGGCAAACTTGGAAGTGGGCGCCAATTGAGGTCAGTGCCCGAACAAACACAAATTCATACATCTAATCACTGGAATAGGGATGCATCACTTACCAGTAACCTTTGACTCATTTTGAACCCGGATGCCGATTGGAGTACGGAGCTGGCCTCCATCTGCCGCGGTATCCATGGTGCCGATTCCAGTCGATGGACTCGGCTGGCCTCTGTATTCTGCCGTAGGCATTGCTGTTTCAAATCAGGAAAATTACTCTTTACTGTTCGTCTCTATATGTTGACACTAATGCTCAATCGTAGTCTCACAAATCAGAAGCCATGTGTAATAATCCTGAGTTGCAGTTAACAACAGCATATACGGTGTGGTTAATAACCTTACTTTTGTTAGTTTTGGTAACTGAATTCTTTTGTTTACCACTGCAGTTACCATCTGTATCAAATGTGCAATTAGAGCCATTTGAGGTCAACATTGACAAGCTTGATCTCGTGCTTGTAGAGAAGGACGATTCTGAAAATCTTTCCAGCCCTACCAGGTGAATTTCATTTATTTATGTCGTGATTTACAGCTATCGTGTGAGCAGTTTGTAATTGTACTTCTTTCTGTTGTCTTTTTTAGCACTGCGTCATCTCCATCATCAGCAACTAATAGTGATTAGTTGAAAAATAACAGGGCAAACTTGGAAGTGGGCGCCGATCTATCCTAGTGCCCGAACAAACACAAATTCATACATCTAATCACTGGAATAGGGATGCATCACTTACTAGTAATCTTTGATTCATTTTGAACCCGGTTGCCGATTGGAGCTGGCCTCCATCTGTCGCCGTATCCATGGTGCCGATTCCAGACGATGGACTCGGCTGGCCTCTGTATTCTGTCATAGCCATTGCTGTTTCAAATTAGGAAAATTACTCTTTACTGTTCGTCTCTATATGTTGACACTAATGCTCATTCGTAGTCTCACAAATCAGAAGCCATGTGTAATAGCAGTACATCTTAGTACTAATTGCAATGATGTTTATGTGGCAGAATAGCAGTACATGGTTTTCGTCCTTGAATCGTGGAGATCGTCGTAGTAGCACAAATGCATACATCAAATGAATATGAAGGAGAGATGTATATCAGTTACCTTCGATCCTGGTGCCGTTGCCAGGAGATGAATTACTGTGCCGTCTTCTCTCCTGTGCCGCCGAGGGAAACTGCCGAAATAAACTGAGAACGGAGAGAAGTACGCGGGTTGTTGAGATCCTATAAATTAGGAAAGTGGAACTGAAATGGCCACGGTGAGAAGAGACGGTAAGCCGTTATTGGGCCATATTGGGCCGACGTGGCTCGCATGACCAGCGTGCTGCCTTTGCCGATGATACATGCTCCCGTTCGTCAAAACCTGCATGCACGCACGAACAGCATCATCAGTCGTCATATGTCGCAGGAACGAACAAAGAAGGTAGCATGTATCATGCAGTCACGTGTACGTCGCAGGAACGAACAAAGAAGGTAGCATGCATCATGCAGTCACGTGTACGTGCACGAAAGGCTACTATATATCTACCGCTGTACGTCTACGTGTACGTGTACGTGCCAGTGTTTCACGGGCACAGCTTGGGGCTAGCTACTACGTACCTAGGTAGTTGATCGTACGTATGTACTCCGTACGTGCTAATTACGTGTCGTAAGCTCGATCGTGTTTGACGGATGGTTGTTGATGTTGACTGATCGATTGAAAAAGATCTCGAGTAATAGTAAGCAGATCGAGGTTCGTACTATATAGAACGAGACTGCATACCAAGTTGTTGGTCACGACGTAGCACTATCAGTACGACACCACGATATGTACAATAGCAACTGAACCGAGTTGTTGGTCATGTCGTGGCATTATCAGTACGACGCCCCGACATAGTAGTATTTGCCATTTTTTAGCATTTATTTAAAAAATAATTTTCTTCCTTAAAAAAATTAAAAAATAATTTTATCAACTTACATTTTAGAATGGTTTCCTAATTCTTCAAAAAAAACATATCCCTCTATTTTGTCCCTATATATATGCCTATATGATTGCAACTGAACTAATAGGCCTAACATGATAGGAACTAAGCCGCTATTGTCACGTGACGTCCGAGTGGGACTAACATGGCAGTAGGTGGACACAATCGGGCACTCGATGGCATATGACATGGCACTCGATAGGACGAGACTGCAGGCGAAGTTGTTGGTCACGACGTGGCACTATCAGTACGCCACCACGACATGTACCTACGTGTGAGACTACCAAGTTGTTGGTTATGACGTGGCACTATCAGTACGCCACCACGACATGTACCTACGTGTGAGACTACCAAGTTGTTGGTTATGACGTGGCACTATCAGTACGCCACCACGACATGTACCTACGTGTGAGACTACCAAGTTGTTGGTTATGACGTGGCACTATCAGTACGCCACCACGACATGTACCTACGAGTGAGACTACCAAGTTGTTGGTTATGACGTGGCACTATCAGTACGCCACCACGACATGTACCTACGAGTGAGACTACTAAGTTGTTGGTTATGACGTGGCACTATCAGTACGCCACCACGACATGTACCTACGAGTGAGACTACCAAGTTGTTGGTTATGACTGATAGGCCTAACATGAACCAAAGTGAACCGATCACTCTTACATGTACTCCGAGTGTACTAATATGCTTAACATGATAGGAAAGTGAATCGATCGGTCTCATGTCTTTCCACAGTGATGAACCACTAGGCATAACATGATAGGAACTAAGTCGCCACTTGCACGTGTCGTCCGAGTGCACTAATAGACCAACATGATAGTAATTTGAACCGAACACTCTAACCATGTGTTTTTTAAAGTGTGAACACGAGTTTTTCTTATTTTTAAGTTCTTGCTTTTTATTAGAAATTAGTAGCGTAACTCAAAACAATTAGCATGGATTATGGATGAGGAAAAGATTGTGGAGGGTGAAAAATGAAAAAAATACATAGAATGTGGATATGAATGGTGATAGCCTCCGTAGCGGCAGATATATAAAAGAATTAAATTTTAAAATAAATGGTGGCAAAAAAAATTATTGCCACGGGCCAGCTTCAGCTAGGTTGGGTTCGACCATGGAGGGAGCCCAGCCAGGCTGCGCCAGCCCAATTGGCCCAGGTAACGAGTGAGAGTAGGTATTGTGTAGTTCGATCACTGCTACTTCTCCGGTTGTTTTATGCTACGTTTTTGCGTGGACAGCGAGCGAGGTGGGACTAAACTAGTGCAGATGGCTGACTGCCTTATTCAATTGGATTTGTTGGGCCATGACCTGATGGGCAGGCCCGGTTACAGGTCCCTTCTTCCCCGCTGAGCCGCATCAACCGGGTGAATCCACCGCCGGCCGATCCGTCGAACGCACCCGCACCCCCCGAGGTTCCCCGCGCCCGTGCCAATAAACAGTAGGCCCAGAGCACCACGCCGCCCCCTTTTAACCCTAAAGGAGCCGCCCCGAGCACTAGCCCTAGGCCGCGCAACGCCATAGCCGCCGCCCAGAGCTCTACCCACCGCCGCCGCCGCCGCCGCTGATCTCCGCCTTCACTGCGTCACCGGTGTCTCCCGTGCTGTTTTTGAACTCCAGCACGTGATGATGTGCTTTTCCTTTCTCCCGTGGTACTTGTTTCAGATCAGTATAGGCATGTTTCATGAATATATTGTTGCTATAGTATTCTTGATCCGTTATATTTGTAATCTTTGGATTAGATGGATCTTGAGCACTACCTGGATTTAGGCATCTAGTTACCCGCATAGGCTGCAATGGTGGAATCACACTAAGCAACATGCTCTGAAACTTAGACTGATGGAATCACACTAACCAAAATGGAAATCTTCCCACTGAGTTCTTCCCCACAATCCATGGTAGGTTGATGGCATCATGGGATGCGACCGTGATAACAAAAGCAACAATACTGAGTGCTTTATTTTCCTGTTTACACGCTTTCTTTGTCAATATATCATGCAAGTTCAGTTCTTCCCTCATGCATTTATCACTGGTTGGTCAAGTACATGTATGCTGTTCTGATGGATTTACGAAACTGCTACGTCAAACTTCAGGTACCATGGATCTTGCAAACCACCTAAAGGAGTGGGACGAGATGGCTACCAAACTAAAGGCGGACTTCGAGGATATGAAATTGAAGTTACAGCTTGACCGTTCTGACGCTGACATCAGAACAAAACAAGTGCGACAACAAAATGAGCGGTACATAATTTCTCAGCGAAAACTACTGGACGAAGGGTCAACCATTGAGCAGAATGACGTTGCTGTGAGAATGGAGGTTGCACTGGGTCGCTTGTTGAAGCAAGCGTTACATGATCAGCGTGCTGCCTTTGCCGAGAAGATGAAGCAGGAACGCGCCGTCTTAAATCAATCCTTATCAAAGGTCCTTGAAGAAGTTGATGCCAACATAAAGAAAGAGCGAGCCAATGTTGACTCCATGATTAAGCAGGCAGGGGAACAAATGGATAAGGAGTTGGAAAATGAGCGCTCAAAATTGAAGTCAATGATTCAGTCCTTGATCGAACAAGAGGAGGGCCGGTCCTTGATCCAAGAAGAGGAGGTCCATGCCAACATGAATGTAGAGGTAACTACAGTATGCTAGTATTTCATATTTTGCATTACATAGATAGCCATTTGAACACCTCGAATCTTTACACTTTCAGGTACAAGATGGGATCTACATACCACGGAAATACATGCATATATTATTGGACAACGAGTGTGGACCGGTATATGAAATTTTTGTACAGTATCCGTGTAAGAACTCCGTGTGGCCAAATTGTCCTTATTCGTCTAATCTATACGTGCAGGATGTTGTAATGCGATTTATCCTTCACTCAGTTAAGGAACTTTATTCAGATATGAAGAAGTACTACGATAGTCGAGAAGAATTAGGCCAGTTTACAATTGTAAAACCAGCCACTTCTGTTGAGTTTGTCACGATGTTGGGGGCTTTGAAACCTTTTGGATACAGAGGAGACGGACAGTTGTACTACCTCAATCCTGCTCCTAGGAGTCAGCCATCAACTGGGTTAGTACACATTGACGGTCAAGAAGAGGTAAATGAATTGGTGCTTGCTCATGAAAAAGAGGAGACTAAAATTTGTCATCTGTACCTAGTGAAAGGATGTAACGACGATTTGTACGGCATGAGTATTGGTTCCTCTCCACAAAAAAAACTACTTCATACAATCATATATGTATAACATGACAGCAACTTAATGCAGGACATGTCGGACATGGAAACAGACTACAATGAGGAAGAAGAACAAGGCTACTGTGATGAAGAAGAACAACGTTGACTCCATGATTAAGCAAACAATAATGATTGGTATCTAGAAAAGAAGAAGAAGAAGCTGGGAGAGATGATGAAGAGATGGAGTCGCTGGGATTACTAGTTATTTAGTTGGTTGGACAATTGCATTGGTTAGGGGAAATTCGGGATTGAGCCCTGCAATTAGGGGAAATTTAAGCATGAGGGGTTATAGATATGAGACTAGAGATTGCTAGTAGTATATGCTTATTTGTGGAAGTGGTAGTTGCCATCATCTGTTTCAAAGTATCTTGGGTGGGCAGATGAAATGTATCCTCCCTTGGCTTCTCCGTTTGTTTACTACATCTCATATGAAATCATCCCTGGCACGTGCGACGTTCATCTCTTATGCCATCATTACAGCTTATGTTCTACTGTGATTAACTGTGATGAACCATGTGTTACTGTTAGCGGTGTGACGAATGAACCGAGGACGAGCTGGCCGGCCTCACCTGAGCCTTGAGATGCATGCCTGCCCCATTAGCGGAACAGAGAGGCCAGCCAGACAGCACTGCCTACCTGACCGCACCCCATCAGGCCATCACAGCGATTGTGAGCACTCAGAGCTGCCGCCACGTGATGCTCTACCGCTGCCCTCTCCTGTCGTTGTCAGCGTTCCTAAAGATATGCAGTGCGTTGAGCCGTTGATCATGATTCATGTGGCGCAACATATGAAACTTCCTATAGGTGGCTCTGCTGCAAACTGCGCGACGCGGCCGCCGACGGGCGACTGGGAAACGGGGCACTCTCAGCTTTGGCAGCACGAGTATTGAGAAGAGAACCACAAAATCAAAACACAGAAACACTAGTACCTGGCATCACTCACATCTCACTTGACTTTTTTAGCAAGCTATTAAAGACTTTCACAGGAGCAGCTCCTCTAGATTGACACAGAAAATACAGTTACATGAATCAACTGCACGATAAACTAAAAAAAGAAAATCAAACATGCTACATGCAACACGATTCCAGCACGTACATGGATCAGAACTGGTAATTGCGCAAAGTTAATCACTAGAATTGATGTACAGTGTGCCCAATAGTAAAGTCCCACTCTTTAACAAAAGATGTTAGCCCTGAGAACGAACTGGTCAGGCGAACTTAAAAATTACACCTTATTTCATCGTTGGGAGCTAGATTCCATTATCCCCTGTACACTGAAACCACCCAAAATCTGGCGTCCTCACCTCAGACAACCTCTTCAATTCCATGGAGGTAATGAAATAGTAGCTGTGTAGATACCAGAGTGAACTTGCAAGCCCCAAAGATGTATTACTGAGCTTCAGTTCCATGGGGAATACAACCCGGTATGAAAGCTTCTTATATTGGCCAAGCTGCTCATTGTACTTGAAACGCTTTAGATGGATCACCAATATGTGGGGAGCCTTCTTGATCTTCATTCTCTTCTGTGCTTCTTGCAAACTGGAATGCGACCAAATAATGGAGTTCAGTAGTAACAAAGGTCTAAAGTGAAGATGATGGTCCCTTCCATAAGGTAGAGAAAGAATGATATTTTCCAAAATCTATACAACGTAGATTGGGTGCAACAATGGTACAAGGGAACCAAGATTACTCAGGGGTCAGGGCTTAATGCTGTCACAGAGATCTACCAAAATAAAGTGCCCCCCAAGTAGGATGACAATAACCAGTAAAAATTGGCATAATTCTAAAGCAAAGAATGCTGATGATGATGACAAATAAATACAACCCAAGGGAAACATGGTATAGTTACCTGCAGCACTTGTCGCAGAAGAATTTATCCTCTGCATTTAAAGTCTCTGTAGAACATAAATTTTTCAGGCAGCTTGTGATAAAACTGTTTTGTTCAATATCAACACTAAGATCAAGAAATGTTTCATCCCTTGCAGTTACTGTTTCACATCTTAAGCATCTTGTTTTGTAGGTCAATATGCCCTGCAAAGTTTGTATGCATGTAAAGATGATGGTAACTTGAATCTAGAAGATAAAACACAATGCACTTTTCAATAAGTTCAGTCACCTGGAAATTTTTATGGACCAGAGTAACTGACGGTTCTTTTTTAACTCCATTGGCTAAAGGTTCAACTGGGCCATTAGGAGCTTTTTCAGAAGATGATGATTAGGGCGAGTCCTTAGCAGCACTTGACTCTTTTTCCAGAATATCAACAAGTTCATTCAAAAGGAAATTTAAGAACTCGTGTGCTTCCTACAAAAAACCATGGATACATATTTTAGTCAAGAGAAGTGGCTGTTTTGGAGCTACCATAAAAACTAATTCATTCCTGAAATGACTGCTTTTGAAGATACCAGAATAATTAAAACATTTCTACAACAGCTGCAAAATGTGGACACATCGCACATGAGAACACATACAACACTACACTACAATAACTCATATCCATACTTAAAGCTAAAGTAAATATTGCTATACAGTTTGTTACTGTGTCAATCCTACACAGTGAGACTAGCACAAAGAAACATATGTTGTTCACCAGCGTACCTATAAACAATAGGCAACAACAAACTCATCATTGGCAAATCATATATCAAGCACATCTTCAAGGAGCTTTGATTCCTACAAATGAAGAGGACAAACATCAGTCATAACTACACATGCCTCGCAGATTGCCTATTTTCAACTTAGATGAACTACCTCTTTTCTTATGGAGCATGTTCGCCGATTGTGACCCTTATCCTTACACAGGCTACATTTGACCTTAGATTTTTTTGTATTTGAAATTGACTTCAAATTTTTCTTCGGGGCCCCTCTTCCAGGCACATGCAAGGGATCTAGCACATTACTGAACGCTACAGAATCAAAATCCGGGGCTTGTGGCAGCACCGGACCATACCTCTTGCCTCTGTTATCTTCTTCATTTGGCAGGTTCATAGCAACTTCATCCTGCAGAACGTGTTTCAGCCGCTCATATGATTCAAGTGAACGAGATGCTGCGAAGGCTGCAGCTTGACCGATATTGCGTAGCTCACGGTACCTCTGTAGGCTTTCGGAATAGTCATACATGGTGCTCTTCCTTTTCGGAGGAAATGCACTCTTCGCCCCCATTGTCCACCTTTTCAAAACACAACAGTCTGGAAGCTTGTCTTCATCCAGATCGCCTAATACAAAGAAGATGTGTGAGCAGGGGGTTCCAATCGATTGTAACTTACTACAAGAACAAGAAATTCCCTTCAGATTGCCTTCATCACAAAATAGACATTTGACATAGTACATCATGTCTCCTTTATCCTTCCTACCAACAATATACTCACTCATATTATCGCCATCTAGAATGTCAATCGAAAAACACTTCTTGGCCGCCTTTATGCTGAACGGCACCGTGGCGAAAACTGTTGGAGTGAACGATTTCACGGCTTCTATCTCAATAATTGAAGCATCTGGTTCTATGCATGCCTCAGATTGCAATGCATTAGTGTCCAACTTTGCCTCATTTGTGCGCAGCCCTGAAAGGCAGTGCTCCACGTGCTTTACCATGTCAAGCAGTGTCATTTTACGATCTAGACACATATGAAGCCTAGAGTTTAGACTCTCACTCCGTTGGTTGCTCCTCAGTCCTAAGTAGTACTTACCAGCATGATACGAAGCACACCAGATTTCCCTCATATCATACATCTGATACAACCATGACTCCTTATTTGTAACCTTATGCTTATCCAAAAAATCCTGCCATTTTCTCTCGGTCTCTTCTATGGA
>NW_027097157.1:0-40000 GCF_019320115.1 Miscanthus floridulus | reverse complement strand
TGTGATGCCAATTAGCGCGTGAACCTCCAAGTGAGTGAATCGCCACAACAAGGGCTAGCTTGCCGGCAAGCAAGTGAACCTCAGTAAAAAATCATTGTGTCATCATTTGATTCCAAGGTGATTGGTATTCATTCTTGCAATTGATTGGCTCCTTCCTCGACACGACGGTATAACCATCTTGCTCACTCTCTTTATATTACCGTAAACTAGTTATCAAGCTCTTTAGTGTAGCTAGTTGTGAGAGCTTGTTAGTTTAGTTAGTGTGGCTCTTTAGTTAGCCTTTGAGAGCACACTAACTTAGTATAGTGACATAGTCATTATGTGGTTAGAAACTAGAATTGTGGTAGGTGGCTTGCATTTTTAGTAGGCTAGTGCAACACTTGCTTTATCTCATAATTGTCTAACCGGTTTGCTAAGTGCTGTTGTAGAAATTTTTAATAGGCTATTCATCCCCTCTAGCCATTAGAACCTTACAAGTGGTATCAGAGCTGAGGTCACCGTGATTTGAGGCTTAACAACCTTCGGTGTAAAAATGGCTTAAATCAACAATACCAAGAAGCCACCTCAATTTGATAGCTCAAATTATCCCTATTAGAAAGCTAAGATGACAACTTATATTAAGTCAATCAATATAAAGGTTTGGAAGGTGGTAGAGACAAAGATTGAGATTGAAGATGAAGAGGCTCCCACAGCCACCGAAGAAATACTACTCTAAAATAATGATATTGCTCTTAGTGCCATCCATGATGCTTTAGATGAGAGAACATTTGAGCAAATTAAGAACATTGAGAGAGCTCATGAGGCATGGAAGAAATTGGAGGAATCATTTAAGGACACTCAAGCTATGAAGGGTGCAAAGGCATATATTCTCAAAGAGAAGTTTGCAAGCTTCAAGATGAAGGAGGATGAGAGTGTGCCGAAGATGTTTCATAGGCTTCAAGTGCTTATCAATGGTCTCAAAGCACTTGGAGAAGAGGTAAAGTACAAGGACTTCTCCCACAAGTTCTTGAGATGTTTGCCTTCAAGATTTGGTACATTGGTCACTATTCTAGTGAGGAGTGGTTTGGACATCATAACACCAAACCAAGTGTTGGGAGATATAATGATCGATGATACATATAGAGATGATGATAAGAAGGAAGAAAAGAAGGAGAAGAAAGATGAGAAGAAGGATGAAAAAAGGAAGAGCATTGCATTCAAGGCCACATCATCTAAGGGCAAGGCAAAGCAAGATACATCAAGTGAAGATGATGGTTCATGGGATGATGATGATGATGAGAAGATGGCTCTCTTTGCCAAGAAATTTGGCAAGTTCATGATGAAGAAAGGGTACTGTGCTAGAAGAAAGAAATCTTTATCCAAGAACAAGGAAGAGTCAAGAAGGTGCTTCAAATGTGGAAACAAAGATCATCTTGTTGCTCAATGTCCATACAATAGCAACAATGATGATGACAACAAGAAGAACAAGAAGGAAAAGAAAGAGAAGAAGGACAAGATGACCTTCAAGAAGAAGGGTGGTTCATATGTGGTCACTTGGGATAGTGATGCTTCCTCAAGTGATGATGATGATAGTGATGATGACAAGACCACCAAGGAGAAGGCACTTGCAAGCAATGCTATCAATGAGAAGCCTTCTCTCTTCGACACTCCATCATGCTTTATGGCTAAGGCCACTAAGGTACAAATTTGTGATGATGGAAGTGATGAGGAACATGATAATGAAAATGATAGTGATAGTGATGATGATGAACCTACTAAGGATGAACTATTTGACATGCTAGAAGATGCTAAAGAACACTTGGCATTAAGAGAAGGGAATGCAAAAGCTTATGTAAGGAACTAAAAGCCCTTAAGCAAGCCTTTGATGAGCTCAATGCATCTTATGAGAGGCTAGAGGAACACCATGAGAAACTTGGCAAGGCTCACAAAAAGCTTAAAAAGGAACATTTCTCTTTGCTTGATGAGCAAAATAAAAAGAAGCATGTAGAGACTTGCAATGTAGGCTTAACTTGTGATATAATTGATGAATCATTATCTATGCCTATCATTGTTGCTCCCGCTAACCCTTCTTGTAGTATTTCTACTTCCACCTCATCTAGTAGTGATGGTTTCACTTGTGATGCCTTACTAATGGTTGAGAATGAGAACCTCAAAAGGAGGTCAATAAGCTCACTCACACCTTGGCTAAGGCCTATGGTGGTGAGGACCGCTTGCTTATGTGTTTGGGTAGCCAAAGAGCTTCTCTCTACAAAGAGGGATTGGGCTATATCCTTAAGAAAGGCAAGGTGGCCTTTGCTCCTCACAAGACTAGTTTTGTGAAGAACAATGATTGGTTTTGTACTAGTTGCAAGCAAGTTGGTCATGTAGAGCAAAAGTGCATGAACAAGAAGTCACAAGGTAATGTACCCTCCATTAAGCTTGATTCTTTTTATATGCTTATCAAGGGTGCAAATGGTGTAAAGGCTAAGTTTATTGGTAAACCATGAATGGGCTCAAAGAAGAAAGCCATTTGGGTGCCAAAAAGCTTGGTCACTAACCTTCAAGGACCCAAACAAGTTTGGATACCTAAAAAGAATTGATCTTCTTTTGTAGATCAATTACAAAGCTAGAGGAAGGCATTGGGTTCTTGATAGTGGGTGCACTCAACATATGACCGATGATGCAAGAATGTTCAACTCAATCAACACCAATGGCAATGATGGTTATGATAGTATCACATTTGGTGACAATGACAAAGGAAAGGTCAAAGGGCTTGGTAAGATTGTAATATCAAATGACATGAGCATTTCCAATGTGTTGCTAGTAGAGAGCTTGAACTTCAACTTGCTATCCATGGCTCAATTGTGTGATCTTGGATTCAAATGCATATTTAGAGTAGATAATGTATAGATAATAAGTGTAGATAGCTCTAATTTGATCTTCAAAGGCTTTAGATATGAGAATCTATACTTGGTTGATTTCAATGCTAGTGAAGCTAAATTATCTACATGTTTGTTCACTAAGTCTAGCATGGGTTGGTTATGGCATAGAAGGCTTAGTCATGTTGAAATGAAACAATTGAATATATTGGTTAAGCATGACTTGGTTAGAGGCTTGAAAGATGTTGTGTTTGAAAATGATAAGCTTTGTAGCTCTTGTCAAGCCAGCAAACAAGTTGGAAACACCTATCCTAAGAAAAGCATGATGAGCACTAGTAAAGCATTTGAGTTATTGCACATGAATTTATTTGGGCCAACTCAATACACTAGCATTGGTGGTAACAAATATGACTTTGTAATAGTGGATGATTATACTAGATATACTTGGGTATTCTTTCTAGTGGACAAAAGTGATATGTTTGCAACATTCAAATCATTTGTCAAGGGCATTCATAATGAATTTGAAACAACCATCAAGAGAGTTAGAAGTGACAATGGTAGTGAGTTCAAAAACACTAGAATTGATGAGTTGTATGATGAATTTGGAATTAGACATCAATTCTCGGCCAAGTACACTCCATAATCAAATGGCCTTGTTGAGAGGAAGAATAGAACACTCATTGATATGACAAGGTCTATGTTTAGTGAGTACAATGTGAGTCAATCTTTTTGGGCCAAAGCTATCAACACGGCTTGCTATTGTAGCAACCGCCTCTATTGTCACCCATTGAAAGAGAAGACACCATATGAGCTCTTGAATGGTAGAAAGCCCAACATTGCATATTTTTGGGTCTTTGGTTGCAAATGCTATATCTTGAAGAAAGGCACTAGATTAGGTAAGTTTGACAAGAAATATGATGAAGGATTCCTACTTGGATACTCAACCACTAGCAAAGCATATAGAGTTTGGAATTTGGGTAGTGGTACTCTTGAGGAAGTTCATGATGTTGAATTTGATGAAACCAAGGGTTCACAAGAAGAGAATGATAACTTGGAAGATGTTAGAGGCATTCAACTTTCAAATGCCATGAAGAACATAGATATTGGTGAATTAAGGCCTAGGCAAGTGAATGATGATAAAGATGATCAAATGCAAGCGCTCTTTAACTCAAATGTGCAAGATGATACAAATCAAGCTAGTACAAGTGGCTCTCATGATAATGAACAAGATCAAGTTGCTAGTACATCATCTCAACCCAATGATCAAACAAGTGCAAGCAATCAAGTTCTAATCCTCCAACCAACCAATATTGCAAGAGATCATCTATTGGACACTATCATTGGTGATATTTCTAAAGGTGTACAAACAAGATCAAGATTAGCTTTATTTTGTAAACATTTCTCATTTGTGTCATCTATTGAACCAAAGAAGATAGATGAAGCATTGAAGGATGTTGATTGGGTGAATGCTATACATGAAGAATTGAATAACTTCACAAGAAATCAAGTATGGGAATTAGTAGAGACCAAAGGGACATAATGTGATTGGAACCAAATGGGTCTTTAGAAACAAGCAAGATCAAGATGGGATAGTAGTAAGGAACAAAGCAAGATTAGTAGCACAAGGATATACACAAGTTGAAGGTCTTGAGTTTAGAGAAATATATGTCCCGGTTGCTAGATTGGAAGCAATTAGAATCTTGCTAGCCTATGCTTGTGCCCACAACATTAAACTCTATCAAATAGATGTTAAGAGTGCATTTCTCAATGGTTGCATTAATGAAGAAGTATATGTTGAGCAACCTCCCGGATTTGAAGATGACAAGAAGCCCGACCATGTGTAAAAGTTGAAGAAGGCATTGTATGGCTTGAAGCAAGCACCTAGAGCATGGTATGAGAGATTGAGGGACTTCCTACTCTCTAAAGGGTTCATGATGGGCAAGGTTGACACCACTCTTTTCATTAAGAAGATTAGAAAAGATTTATTTATATTGCAAATCTATGTTGATGACATCATATTTGGATCAACCAATCAAAACTTTTATGATGAGTTTGGAAAGATGATGTCTAATGAGTTTGGGATGTCCATGATTGGAGAGTTAAGTTACTTCCTTGGTCTTCAAATTAAGCAATTGAAGCATGGTACATTTGTGAGTCAAGGCAAGTACATCAAGGATATGATCAAGAAGTTTGGCATGAGTGATAGCAAAGCCAATAGTACGTCATTCTTGTGATTGTTTGGTTCACTCCTTGACTCGGCGGTATAACCATCTTGCTCACTCTCTTTACATTACCGCAAACTAGTTGTCAAGCTCTTTAGTGTAGCTAGTTGTGAGAGCTTGTTAGTTTCGTTAGTGTGGCTCTTTAATTAACCTTTGAGAGCACACTAACTTAGTATAGTGGCATAGTCATTATGTGGTTAGAAACTTTAGAAACTAAAATTATGGTAGGTGGCTTATATTTTTAGTAGACTAGCGCAACACTTGCTTCGCCTCATAATTTTCTAATCGGTTTGCTAAGTGTTATTGTAGAAATTTTTAATAGGCTATTCATCCCCCCTCTTGCCATTAGGACCTTACAGCATTGGACTATGTTCACACGTCTAATAATCTAGCAGATCAATTCACTAAGGGTCTGTCGCGCAATGTGATAGAAAGTGCATCGAGAGGGATGGGTTTGAGACCCACATGAAATTTACTATAGTGATAACATGCTCTATGTGATCGGAGATCCCATGAAGTATGATGGTGAAACAAGCTAGTAGTAAATTGTGAGGAAAGATCCTTAGTAAGACTCATTTCTAATGCATATATTTTCTTTCTGTAAGGCAGGTTGGTTTTTACCTTAATGTGTTTCAAGTGGCTTGCTAAAGCAAAGATGTTGTCCTACATAACATCTTTTGAGGAACACACCTATATAAGTCAGACTGCTGGTCATAGTCTATGAGATTTGGGTAATCTCTAGATACTCATGAAAGGCCTGGAGTATGACTTATACGCTCCAAACCGCGGGGATGCTTTTAAGTAGCCTAGTACCAGAAAAGAGTTTTGGTAAAGCTTGTTTGCACAAGACTGTCAATTCAAGGCATAGTCCATTGATCAGTTGTGAATAAGTGTAGCCTCTTCTCTAGGTGGATGTTCAACTTAACAGTCTCCATAAAAAACTGGTATATAAAAGCAGCAGTGGAAATGAGAGCATTTCTTGTGTGCCTCAAAATTTGGTGGGGATTATTGAAATATTTGGGCTAGGCCCATTTATTTCATTTAATCTCAAGGCCCACGATTAATGCTAGGTGGTTAAAGTGGTTAATCCCAAATAGGTAGTTAAAGAGTATCTTAACCAACTTTAATTGGTGGACTATCTGTGCACTAATTGAGAAGTTGAGGAAGAGAGAGAGGGTGCCACACGCGTGCGCGCTCGCTCATCGAGCCGTGCCGAGGCGCGGCGCGGCGCGGCGACATGATGTGTGAGCTGGGTTTGGTCTGGTTTTGCAGTTTTTAATCATGAGTTGATGACTAGTAACTGACACTGTGTTTAGTGACTAGCAACTGTCGTGTTTTAAAAGGCTGACACCAATGACTAGTAACGGCTGGAGGTTACTGGTAACTGATGGCTGGTTAATGGCTATCAATCACATGTGATAGTATCCAAGTTCGTTGAATCTCCTTTCTCTTGCTTCTATAAAGAAGGTGCTCGTACTCTTATTAACGTGTGCTAAAAATCACTCACTCTCCCTTTCTGCTGCTGCCCGCTGCTACTTTCGCATCTCCATCCCGTACCTCTGCGCGCACGGAGCAACGGGAGAGCAGGTGCCTCCGGAACCCTCGTCCGTCTGCGAACCTTGCACGGGGTGTGCGGCGATTAGGTTTTTGGGGAGCGATTCCGTGACTGCTCGTCTAAGATGTCTTCTTCCTAGTGATCGCTCGCGGAACAGTAAGGTGTCTTCTTTCCGGTGACCGTTCGTGGGATTGCACTGCGAACACCTTCCTGCATCGACTGTGGTCCACGACTTCGAGCAACGCACTATATCTAATGCGAATGGAGCCTCCGATGCCCTCGGCATAGGACCCTCCGCTGGGTACACTCTAAACTCTCTGATTACCGTACTTTACGTACTTACTGTATCGATCGGTATGTCATACTTGTATGATGTAGCTTTTGTTAGCGATATACACATGCACATATATGTTGTTACGAACTTGCTGATGTTTTATTTCTGAATTAAATTGATCATGAAAATACATAATTTTCTAACATCAGTGCCTGGGAACTACTCCCATGACTTGCTCTTGCTCATGCCCGGTCGCACAAACTTAGGTACTTGGGCTGCAAATGAAGAAACAAATATTGATGGGCTCTATATGTGGAACCAGAAACTGGGATAAAAGGACTGACTATATACATATATATATATATAGTGGCCATCCTATTTGAAGCCCATCTAAGCAGGTTCATCACCTACCTTGCCATCTTTCCCGGCAATACACATCTCTTTGGTCTGTGCAGTGTCTGTGGCCAAATTTCAGTCCTTAGATTGCAATAGTCGTTTTCAGTTGCATTTTACGGTAGATTCATCTTTTATCGGCCAGTTCTCTTAGCTGTTGCTATTGACCGATCTAACTTGAAGCTTTTCCCTTGTGTGCTGCTTTCAACTAGGGACATCTAAATTATTTGTTCAGTCTAATAACCCGTATGTGACTGTGAGATTATGACTGGCATAACGATCCACCAGACTCATCACCGGAAAAAGAGGATGTTCTTATCTAGGTTTTGCCAGCATACTTTATAATTGTTCTTTTTTTTTTTCCTGAGACGACGCCTTTCGACGCGTATTTCATTAAACAGAAAGAGAGTTTTAAGCGAAACAACAAACTCGGTAATACTTTGATTACCAAGGCCAACACACACGCACCCAGCATACTTTATAATTGTTCTCAGCTTTTGCTGGAATATAAGCAGTACCGCTCGTTTAATACTAGTCCACTATGGACGAAAAGCTTGCGAATCATGGAAGTGGGACCTGGCCACTGTATTTTCTGCCCATTATTTGGGAAGGGGCCATGCTGAAAGTTTATGCGACTGATTGGCTCCGATTTGTTTCGACTATAGTTGTTTCATCGTTTGTTCTTTTTCTGCGCATTGTCTTTCTTGATCTTCTTTCTCTTCGAAAGGAACCGTTTACTGCTACTGAGAAAGAAGGTTTTTTCCTCTCATCCTCTGCCACTGCTATACTGGAATATTAGTCAAAGTATATCTGCGATTTCACTATGACTTTTATGCAGTAGAGTTTTTTCTTTTCTTTTGAAAGATTCATGCGGTAGACTGTACTAGCACGTAATTGCGCCGATGTCTGACCTGCAAAATAATTTTAAAAGAACCGGCTGGGAATATTTCCCCTTGGTTCGACGTTCATGTTAGTTTATATAGGAGACAAAAGAACGGCAAGGTTGATTATAGTTTTCTTTGATGACGATGCAAGTTCGTCTGATTTTCTTGTGCGTGTAATTCTGCTAGCTCCGTATGTCCATAAGGTTTGTGAATGTCGCTGTCGGCTGTCGCTGCCTGATTCCACCTAAGCTCTTTACAAAAAAAAAAGTATGGTTGATGCTACAAGAGTTTTTGAGGAACCTGGAAGGGCCGAGGCTTGTCTGGCTAATTGGCTCCAGCTTCGAATTATGTTGTCGTGCAAGCTTATTGCGTCAAATCTAATAATTCTTTGACAAAAAAAAAATCTACCTCATGGTCTGTCTGCTGTCTGTTGGGCAATCTGGCGGACCAGAAATTTAGTGTGCTTTGACAAAAAAAAGAATCAAATCTCCTACTGAGATGTGTGTATGATGTGCTCTTTTCTCAATACTGGGCAGGTATGCTGAGGGATGGCTTAAAGCAGCAGGTGATACAGGGAGCGAAAACATTGAAGATGGTGGCCCTCTCGTTCCACAAGCAAGATGTGCAATCTCAGACCAACGATGGTCAGCCTGTTCGCTTGTTGATTTTAGCCAGCCTAAACCAGTCAGACAACAATATTTTTCTCTCACAACAAACCAGCACCAGCCAGCCTAAACCAGCCCAGAAACCAACTAGCGAACAGGCTGATTCCTTTCACTGGTTGAGGAGCCAGAGTCGTGTTAATATGTAGTTGGTGCGCAGGGCTATATGCCTTGTATGGAACCCGTTTAAACCTGCTGGGTCTTTTCTGTTGGCGTATCGTTTCGTAGTTCTGGGAAGTACCTTTGCGTCCGTATGCATGGGTTCATCTTTTGACGGAACTCTAAGCTTGTGCGAGCTGTTTGGAAAATACTGATTTTTTTTTAAAGAAAAATACTGCTCCGGCTAAAAAAAAGCTGATTAGCCAGTCGATTTTGGCCAGCTGAAAGCTAGTGGTTTCTAAAACTGAGGCTTCTTGTAATTTTGTTGCCATGGTAACGAAATTCGGTTTTATCGTTGTGGAAAAAATCTGATAATTCTTTTAAACAAAACACAAAACCCATCCACTATATATAACTTTCTCTAGTCTGTTGATCTCGGAGTAGTAGGTCTTCAAAAGCATGGACTAGGCCAAAGAGCCTGTTCGTTTACTCATATCTAGTTTATAAACCATGACTTATCGATCAACGAACAGTATTTTTCTCTCACACCAAATCAGTCAACAGTACTTTCAGTTATGGCTTATAAAGTTATAAGTCAAGAGAGCTCAAACGAACAGGGCGAAAGTTAGTGGAAGAAAGCTTCTGGTCTGGGTCGTGGTAATAGACGATGATCACCCTCTCACGTATCTTAGATACCTTTGATGAACAGAGTACCAATGGGCAGTTCTCTTTTATGTATTTGTTTTTAGAATTATATAGTACAACGTAGACGTCCACAACACGCACGTATACTCACCTCTATGAACACATGTACACAAACTCTACTCCTTTGAGCACCTATACGCACACTCACCCATATGAACACATGTATGTAAACCCTACTCCTATAAACACCTCCGAAGGACTAAGCCGACAAACCACGAGATTCACGAAGTCACCACAGACGCCTTGATCACTAAAAGCATAGCGTCGTTAAATTCTAGAATAAATCCAGAAAAATAAGAGCACCCTTGCCAAGTCGAGAATTTAAACATGGGTGAACATGTTTTACTGTAAGGAACCCAATCAACTGATCTAGGATCAGTTGATCTCTATTATGTAATTTGTTCATAATAACACGCCAAAGCATGTCATAACACTTCCCACTAATATGATTCATGAGCTGAGAGCGTACAACTCCAATAATATAGAGCTGACACTTAATTCTTGGCTTGGCAAACTCGCAATAAACACAAGGCAAACTTTAAAGGAAGAAGCTACAGGTAGGCTTACATCTTGTTCATTTGTTGGTTTCAACTAGCCCAAACCAGTCAGCCAACAGTATTTTCTCTTACAACAAACCAACACCAGCCAGTCCAAACCATCCCAGAAACCAACCAGCGAACAGGCCGTTAGAGGATCCAGTGACACATTTTCAAGGGCACGATCCAGGGCCTATTTGGTTGCATAGGGCTAGAGATTAGAGACTATTTTTTAGTTTTTTTAACCAAATATGATGGATTACCAGAGGGATTTTTAATCTCTAGTCCACTAATCCCTTGACATAGGCTTTTTAGGACTAATGGACTAGCTTTACAGCCCTTATCCCTCCCTGAAAGTGCATCTAGCCCTTTAGTGGATTTTGGATGATTGAATGACAACGTGATTAAAGGACTAACCCGTTTGCTAAGTGTGGACAGGTAATAGGTTATCTCACAGATACTTAATGAAAGCCAAAATGATGTGTTATTGTGTAAATAATCTAGTTCAAGCACAAGATAATAATGCAAATAGAATTCATGCAAAGGCTTATTTATTGTGGGATTTCTATGTTCTATGTGAAAGCAAGCTTGTAAGAATTAATTAATGAGATATAAGGGATTGCATATGGATTGGTCTCATATTTGAAGCTTGCTAAATTAAAATGAAAAAGATAACAATACATGAATGGATGATTCAACACAAGATGTGACTTGATGGCTTAAGATGGTGAAGATAGCAAGGAAAGGCTTCGAGGTACTAAGCAAGGGTGAAGGGCAAGCGACGGCTTGGCGGCCGAAGAACCTAGCTAGGGTGAAGAAGGAAGTACTTGCATTTAGTTGAGGTACTAATCAAGCTATGATGGCCACGTTTATGTGGAGGATCAAATCACTATTGGAGTGTTTGATGAAAGTGACTTGATACATTTGGAGTTATTCATATTTGATGAATGGAATCAAGTCACGTGCTCAAGATGGCTATGCTCAAGTGACAAGTTCAATATTGACATGTTGGCACCCTCACTTGATGAAGATTGAAAGACACGGCATCAATTTTGAAGAAGATCAACTCAAAAGGTTTAATTTCATTTTTTTTATCTTGAGTTAATAGGTATGCCGTACTATTAAGAGGGATGCAAGTTTAGGTGGTTTGAGGAAGATAGAGTGCTCAAGCATAATAATTAAATCAAAAGAGAGACACTCTAGCACTTCACGAGCACATAGAATAATTTTCTATGACTGTCGGTGTCGGAAGTCCCGACGTAAGTCGGAACTCTCGACAGTCGGAAGTCGTGACTCTTGCCGGAAGTGCTGACTCCCAGTCATAGCCTGCGTGGCGACTGTGGACGTCGGAAGTCCCGACATGAGTCGGAACTCCCGACAGTCGGAAGTCCCGACCCAAGCCGGGAGTCCCGGCATCGATGGTTCTACTGACCTGCTGACTGTGCACGTCGGAAGTCCCGACGTTGGCTGTCTCGAGTGGACTTTGACCTCGCATGAACAGTGTTTTCTTTATACGTCGGAAGTCCCGAAATCTACGTCGGAACTCCCGACGTAGATCTTAACGGTTAGATTTTGCCTTGGAGTATATATACCCCTCTCCTCCTTTCTAACCGTTGCTCACTCATTTCATTGCAACGAACACTCGGCCAAAACAGCCCCCAAGCATTCTAGGCTCGCCACTCTTCTCTCCTTTGCCTTCAACTTCAATTCCTAAAGGGCTTGAGTGATTGGAGAGTGGATTGAGTGAGAAAAACACTTTGAGCAAGCTTGAGCACTTGATTTCTTCGTCAAGCCGGTTTGATTTGCATTTGTTACTCTTGGGGATTTTCCCCTAGCCGGCGAGGCATCGCCCAAGAGCTTCCATCTTGTGGAAGAGCCTTGTAAAGTTTGTATTACCCTTGATTTCTAGTGAAGAAACTCAAGTGACCTTTGTGGTATCCTTGAGTGAGGCAAGGAGGTGGAAGAAACTTCGACCAAAGTGGTCACCTCAACAACGAGGACGTAGGAGCTCCTTTGTGGGGCTGCCGAACCTCAGGATAAATTCTTGTCTCCCGCGTGCTTGTTGTTGTTGTGATTTGCTCGAAATTACATGTATTTGGTTGCCTTCCTCTCTCTAGCTATTTCTTAGGGTTTGGGTCTCGATCTACGGAGTGGTGGCTTATCAACGTCAAGAGAGTGACCCAACACCTTACCTTACCACTAGGAAGTGGGTTTGTAAGTTATTGGCATCAAAGTTCATTTTAGCACTTGTAGTTCATTTCCCGTAGGGGTCGGAAGTGCTGACAGTTTGCGTTGGAAGTTCTGACCCAAACTGTCGGGACTTCTGACACGTCAGAAGTTCTGACCCAAACGTCAGGACTTCTGACACGTCGGAAGTTCTGACACAAACTGTCGGGACTTCCGACATTAACTGACTAGTGTATTTTGATTCAACTCTTTGGTTGCCGCTGTTTGGCTCCCTAGGTTTATCTAGTATCTTTTATATACTTTGTGGCTAACTTGTGAGGGGTTGTATTACTCTAATTTGGAGTTTTCCATTTTGGAAACTCCTATTACTAATCGTTTCCGCTTTTAAAGGTGTTGATTTTTCAAAAACGCCTATTCACCCCCCCCCCTCTAGGCGACATCCTAGATCCTCTCAATTGGTATCAGAGCGAGGTTCTCACCTAAAGCTTCACCGCCGTGAGAAAAGGATGTCGACGCCTATCGAGTTGGAGCCGGTGCTTCTCCAAAATGATGGTTCAAACTTCCTACCTTGGTCAATTCATGTACTCAATACTTTTAGAGATATTAGTCCTCTTGTTGAGTATATTGTGTTTGCAAGCATACCTCTTCCTATAGTTGATTGGAGCAACTATAAGAATTTATCAAAAGAGGAAGAGTTATGCGTGCAACTCAATGCTCAAGCTATTAATATCATTTTGAGTACATTGAGTGTAGAGGTTCAAGATGAGGCAATATTCAATGGACAACCACCTCCGGAGAGTGCCCATCTCATTTGGATCAAACTCGTTGAGTTATATGGAAAATCCAAATGCGATGATGCACTTGAGGTCGAGTCAATGGAAAATATGTCCATTATGTCTTCATGCAGAGAAGAAGCCTCACAAGACCTCAAGAGCGCTGAGCCAGAGCAAGAGGTGCAAGTCGAGGTGCCTGCGCTGTCTGCAAGCACATACCTGACGTGTCCGGTATCCCTACCAGACATGTCCGGTATGGCCGAGGCAACCAGACAGCAGGCAATCTATGATGATAAGGCTCAAGCTTGGTGGTGGCCAAGTGATGAGTCAACCTCAGTATCTCATGATACTCATCACTTGTGTTTTATGGCCAAGAAAAGCAAGAAGAAGGCTAGCAAAAAAGATCAAGCCAAGGAGATAGCACGAGTAGATGATCAAGAAGAGAGTGATATTGAAATTGAAGATAGCTAAACTCTTGATCATCTAAGCAACAAAGACAAGCTCATTCTCATGAAGCTAGTTGAGAAGAATGATGAGCTAGAGGAAGAGAATGAGAAACAAGAGCAATCACTTCAAAATCAAGAAAAGTTTCTCATCTCCAAATTGCAAGAGCTAAAAGCCATAAATGAGAGGTATGAAAAATTATCAATTGAGCATGCTTTAGTTACTAACTCCTCTTCTAGTGTTTCACAACTAGAGAAGGAAAACTTTGAGCTCAAGGCAAAATTAGATGAACTCTCAAGCAAATATAATATGCTACAAGCAAACTATGTTCATCTCAAGTGCTCTCATGAAGAATTAGTAGAATCAAGCATCATGCTTGAGGTGGCTCATGAGGTTGTGATTACAACGGTAAAATCATCTCAACCTTCCACTCACACACTCACTTGTACACAATCTCAATTGAATATTTCTTGTGCTAATGAGTGTGCTTCTCAAGCAAGCCAATCTTCGATTGAGCAAAAATTTATAGAATATGTAGAGCTTAAGGAAGAAGTGGAAAGGAGCTTCCATCTTGTGGAAGAGCCTTGTAAAATTTGTATTACCCTTGATTTCTAGTGAAGAAACTCAAGTGACCTTTGTGGTATCCTTGAGTGAGGCAAGGAGGTGGAAGAGACTCTGACCAAAGTGGTCACCTCAACAACGAGGACGTAGGAGCTCCTTTGTAGGGCTGCCGAACCTCGGGATAAATTCTTGTCTCCCACGTGTTTGTTGTTGTTGTGATTTGCTCGAAATTACATGTATTTGGTTGCCTTCCTCTCTCTAGCTATTTCTTAGGGTTTGGGCCTCGATCTACGGAGTGGTGGCTTATCAACGTCAAGAGAGTGACCCAACACCTTACCTTACCACTAGGAAGTGGGTTTGTAAGTTATTGGCATCAAAGTTCATTTTAGCACTTGTAGTTCATTTCCCGTAGGGGTCGGAAGTGCTGACAGTTTGCGTTGGAAGTTCTGACCCAAACTGTCGGGACTTCTGACACGTCGGAAGTTTTGACCCAAACTGTCGGGACTTCCGGCATTAACTGACTAGTGCATTTTGATTCAACTCTTTGGTTGCCGCTGTTTGGCTCCCTAGGTTTATCTAGTATCTTTTATATACTTTGTGGCTAAATTGTGAGGGTTTGTATTACTCTAATTTGGAGTTTTCATTTTGGAAACTCGTATTACTAATCGTTTCCGCTTTTAAAGGTGTCGATTTTTCAGAAACGCCTATTCACCCCCCCTCTAGGTGACATCCTAGATCCTCTCACTCCCTCTCTCTCTCTCCTCCCTTAGCTCTATCCAAAGAAAGAAAAAGAATATTTTAGTCTTTTTTCAGCCTTTTAGTCCCTTTTAGTATCTAAAACTAAACATATTATTTAGTCAGTCTTTTTTTTTTAGTCTATAGTCTCCGGTCCCTGTGACCCAACAGGCCCTAGTGACGGATGTTACCGGCAAACACAAGGCTCCGTCCGTGCCATCTCTATCCTGTGCTAGTTTAACCATGCGACAGCGACGGTCCGCGGCGATGCTATCCTATCCTGTCCGGCCTTCTTCCGGAAGGCTTCCCGTTTCGGGTTCGCGGACGCGCCGCCTTTCTGGGGCCGCGAGGACGCGGAGGCACCCGCGCCGATCCCGTCCTCGGAGGCGCCCGCGCCGATCCCCGCCCTGCACCAGTGCACTGCACCCACCCAGCCAGCCATGTGACGTGCTGCCGCCCGTGGTGGCCTGCCTGGAAAGTGCGCCCGCGCATAGCCTTTCGGCGAAAGCCGTACCCCACCCCGACCCTGCCTCTGTCCCTTTCGAGCTTCGACGCCGTTTCCCGTGCCTGGCGGCGGCGCCAGCCGCCGCCCGCCGGCACGCAAACCGCTTGGAAAGCGTACGACGTACGAGCCTTCCTCGCGCGGTCGCGCCCACGCCACGCACATCTGGCTGGCGTGCCCGTGCGGGTTCTTCTGTCACACTGCCACTTGCGCCCCTAGATGGTCGCCGGTGGGGAATTCGTCACCCGGGTCCCGGGCCGGGCATGAGGAGATTACCATTAGCCCGAGCGATGGTTGTTTGCTCCGGATCGCGGGCTAAATCTGGGCTCTGTTGCAAAGCATCTAGACATAATTTACTCACTTGGACACCTTGTCATAGACTTTACTCTTCAATGTACAGTATATTTCGTCGGTCCCGTTTATCAGACGTACTTTGGCATGGCACGTACGGTTTCCTAATTTTTTTTGGCATTTTATTTATTTATTTTATATTATCTTATTTATTATTATAAACTTATAATTATTGATAGTATATTTGATTGCAAATCTAATAACATCAATTTTGTATTATAATAGTTAAAATTGCTAGCCAAATTATTGATAAAAAAATATAAGGTTTGACTCTTGATGTAAGCCAAATGCCTTATAAACTGAACCGGGTGGGGTGGGGGAAGGGGGGGGGGGGGGGGGTAAGTTAGAAAAATATTTTATCCACTTGTCCCATATTTTTTTTATGTGCTGTTGCTAATTAGTAATTAGTAGTATTGTTCTCACTTTAAAGTAAAGACGATATTAGGTTCTATTTGGTAGAGCTTCATACGTCTCCAGCTCTGTTTTGTTCGTTCACTAAAGCGAGGAATCAATTTTCCCTCTTCTCAAAATAAACTAGGAGGCGGTGAAACCACTATCTCTAGCTTTACTTCTAAACATTGTATCAACGAGTCAGACTTGTTTGGAGTCTTGTCAAACATGACCTTATTCTCATTTAGACTCATTTTAACATCTTTTAAAAAAATTAGCACAAATCTAACACTGGCTTTTGCAAAGTTCATATCCCTTAGAAGCTAGAACCAAATCTTTGGTTAGCTATTACATTTACCTCCAGTTATAACTAGATGACGTTTTGTCAACAAGTTTGAATTTTAATTAGTTACTACTACTTGTTGTTCGAAGCGACACCTAAGAAATCTATTTGGATTAATATAATGTGGATTATGTATAGAGCTATTATAATCAGAATTATGAGTTTTGATAATTAAAGTGTTTGGATCTTTGTTATTGTTGGTTAAAGTGGTAAATACTATAATCATCAAAAGACAGGTCTCACCAAGATTATAGCATTATCTTGAGGTTTTGATTACAATAATGCAACCTATAATCTAGCCTATTTAGATCACAATTAGATTATTCTATATTATTATTATAATAGTGATAGATCCAAATAGGGTCTAATTGTGATAGGAAGGAGTACATTTCAATTTCAAGGGCATCTACTAGGTAGCAAGTTAATTTTATGTCATGTTTGGATACCCTATGATTATAATGATCAGGTTATATAATGTAATCAAATTATGATCAAACAAGATTGGTTACATTACAAATTATTATAATCAAGATCCTGATTACCATAATCCTATAATCTAGGGAAGACATGATTTTGGTGGATTATAAGTGCTGAAAGTCCAATTTGCCCCCTTCCCCCACCTTCTCTTCTCTTTTCCGATCATCTTCTAAATGATATAAGATAAAAATTTTCCATTTTAACCAACCATAATAATCTAGGGATCCAAACATTATGATTGTTATAATCCATAATCCTGATTCTAATGACCACATATATAATCTATATTATAATAATCTAGCTATGATCCAAACAACATGAAGCTGCTTTCAAATGGCAAGACCATTTTTAATAGTATTTTAGTGGCTGTGGTGTGTTTCGTCGAATTAGTGGCAGTAGCAATATCGCACATTTGAAATTTGCAAAAACCAGGTGCCATTATTTTTACCTACATAAATAGAAATTTGCTAAAAGAGGTCGGATCTCAAGTACCTTTTCCATCCTCTCACTCACCTATTCACCTTGACCGAAACCCGTATTCACCGTTGGACCGTGCACAACAAAAACACCACGCATGAACGTACGAGAAAGTAACGGAGCCGGTTTTGTTTTCAGCCACAACAAAACCCACGCATGGTCTCAGCGAACTGACACAAAGAAAACGAGACGGAATGGAAACCACCGCTGCTCTTCCAGGGCACTCCGAGGTCCGAGCTCTGCGGTCGCGGCATGACCGACCGCGGTTAAGAAGAACGTGCGGCATGCGTCCGTCCACAAAGCGCTCTCGCCTCTCGGCGTCCCTGGACCGCGCGCTACCGAGTGCAAAATTAAAGAGGGGGCATGCGCCTGGTAGCCAGAGAGCAAGTGCACAAAAAACGTGCTCGCTCATGCGACTGCGCCCGCCTATTTTTTTATGCTTCCTGTTCTCCGCATTTAGCCACGGAGCCAACGTCGTCGACCGACCGATGGACTCCTCGCATCCTCCGGCGGTCGCCGACGACTCGCCGGGCCAGATAGCTGAGCGCGGCCGCTGGAGGACCGTACTCAACTTTTCTCTCTAGTTCGAGCCTGCGACGAGCCAAGCAGCTGATCGACGACGACGACGCGTGGCTGGAAAATCGTCGATCGGTCGGTGGATGTGCCAAGTTCCAAACAAGTAATTATTCGTGTTCTTTAATCCCTTTCCCCACGGAAAGTAGTGGTTATTCTCTTGTTTGATGTCATCGTCGTCCTTCTAAACTCTTGCATTGTGTGCATGGATCAAAATACCGACAGGAAATTTGATGGGCCGGCGCGGCAGGTCGTCGCGCGCTAATAATCTAACAATGTTGGCGTCGCCTGGCTTGTGTATCTGGATGATGCCATCCTCCTCCAACGCCTAGCACTCCTGCTGCCTTGTCTGTTGCTTAATTAGCTTCCGGTTACCGGTACGTTCATTGGCAACTTATATATAATATATAGGGAAAATGTGTAATGTTTGAACTTTTAAATTGTGTTATGTCCAAACTATGTTTCGTGAATGCCATCTCATAGCTGCATTTTAAGGACCGTAATACATATTTTTTTTTCCGAAGCTTTGGGGTTCAATAATGCCGCTAATAGTCTGGACAAAGCCAGGCGCATTCGTGATACACTGGTGGTGCACAATACCATTTCTCTTAGTAGCTTCGAGCTATCATTCAAAAGAAAAGGCACAACTTAATTTGGGTTCTTTTGATCAGTTGCGTCCTTTTAGTTTACGACGCGGGACCCATGTATATATCTAGTCACATCGCTGTGCAAAAAGTAGCAAGCAATAATACCGAGTCATCTACAATAAATTTTAGTTAATTTTGCTATTTTTTTTAAGGGGGTGAGCGTAATGTTTTTAATTTTAAGGCACGTGAGGTGAAAGGATCAAGATACCCAAGAGGAGGGGTGAATTTGATTAATTCTAATTTTTTGTAATAATTAAGTCCTACACTTAGCCCATTTCATCTCTTTTGTCTAAAATATGTTTCTATTGTTCTCCCGTATAAAAGTTTTACACCCTAGATTCTAATCCTACTCTAGTATGGCAATTCTAGGAATGTAAAAACATAAAATGAATTGCTTAAATATAAATGCTCAAAGTAAAGAGTGGGAAAAGAATACGGCGATGTTTTTCCGAGGTATCGGAGAGTCGTCACTCCCCAGTAGTCCTCGTTGGAGCATCCGTGCAAGGGTGTAGCTCCACCTTGATCCGCGCAAAGATCAAGTGCTCTCTATGGGCTGATTCTTGATACTCCGTCGCGGTGAATCGCCCATAACCGCTCACAAAGTGACTTGGGTCATCCACAAGCTCCGCCGGATGATCACCAAGCTCCTAATCACTATCGAACCGTCTAAGTGATGGCGATCACCAAGAGTAACAAGCACAAACTCTCACTTGACCAAGACAAGCCTAATGAGTAAGGTGGATGCACAATTGCTACTTCCTATGCACTAATGAGGTCCTTAATCTTAAATTATCAAATCTCAATCACTCCACTAGACTCTTGCTCTCCCTGCACTCCAAAGGTGATTCTCAACTGAACAAATGGGCAAGAGACCTCAAATGGACGAGTGGGATATGTATTTATACCCTCCATTCAAAACATAACGGTTGAGGTCCAACTCAGCGAGTATCAGGATGACCGGACGCTCCGGTCAAGGTGACCGAACGCACCAGTCAGTGTAATACGTCAGCGTGTCAGAAAGAACCGTTTGCTCTGACCAGATTCTGGCCTGCGTCCGGCCAGTACCCACTAGACACGTCCGATCATCAAAAACCCTCTCTGGAACCTTACCGATGTTGACCGGACGCTGGCACCCAAAGTCCGATCACTTCTTTGTTCAGCGTTTGGTCCGTAGTCAACAGCCTATCCACGCTGCTACAGATACAGCTAGCGTCGTGTCCGATGAGCATTGGTGTCTAGCGTCTAGTCGTACTCTGGTAGCTGCTGCCGATCAAATGAACTGACCGAACTCTCCAAGCTACGTCCAGTCACAACCAAACCAGCGTCTGGTCAGTCATTTGACTCTCTATTCACTTCCAATTCAAAATTATTTATGAATGAAGTTGACTTCTATCGATTTTAGGGCTATTCCTGAGCTAACTAGTGCTAAGTTTGACAAGTGTGCACCACACCTAATCTATTAGACTCACCTAGGTTAAGCTACTAGTCTATACCTCCCTTAATAGTATAGCCAAAGGGAAAATAAAGTCCTAAACTACTCTAAGTGTCTCCAACACCAACCGACACTTAGAACTAGTCTGTCATTAACCTTGTCGTCTATCCTTTGAAAACCAAAATAATTTCCATCGATAGGGGCATGACACCCATGATTGTCTAATCAATTTCTATTACCATGACCTAACTCAAATTGCCTCTGCAAAACATACATTAGTCATAGTAATCTCGTGTCGTCATTGATCACTGAAACCCAACTGGGGGCCTAGATGCTTTCATGAGGCCCACTTATATATCAGTCACGTAAGTTTGCACAAAGCAGTGGGCAATCATATTCTCATTTCACAAAAAAAATTAAGTTGATTTCACTAAACTTTTAAGGTATGATAAATTTTACAATCCGGTTTGCCATGGGTCTCACTTATATACGTAATCGTTGAAGTGCACAAAGTAGTGGGCAGCCATACTTTTCATCCCAACATCAATTTCGCTAAACTTTTACGGTGTGAATGTGAGGTTTTAATTCTAAATAAGGTCCATCTCTCTGAAATGGGGCCCACGTCTATATCTAGTCACATAAGTCTACACCAATCTCTGACAAATTTAATCGGTTTCACAAAAAACTTATGGCATGAACATGAGCTTTTTAATTTTTGGACTGCCTCTGTCCCTGAATAAATAGATTCTTAGGAAGTTTAGGACGAATTAGTAACCCTTCATTAATTGGAATAGTTTGCACACTTATTCGAGTTGCATAGTAATTATAGCATTTACTGTACCTATCCAGTTGTAGAAACTCAAGCCTAGATTGGTGGAAAAGAGAGAGAAGTGAGGTGGTGCAGTAAATATGTGTGGACTTTGAGAAAAATAAATGAGCCAGGGGACCATTGGGTCCCCTATAGAATGATTCATTTGTAGATAAATTTTGGTGTTAGAAATCTATTTATTCAGAGACAGAGGGAGTAGTCCAACTTAACATAGAATTAGCAGTTAGTTATAATACTTTTGTTATTATTAGATCATATTATACAGACATAGATTTAAAAGCAATTGGACTGATTGGATTGGACATTAACCATTTTGAATCAGGGTAGGTTATAATTTTTATCTTTTACCGGAAAGATTTTTAAAACCCTAGTCATTCTAGTCAAAGTAATTCACTAGAGTTTGCCTTATAAGCGTGAAGGAAATAATTCAATTCGAGCAACAATCTTTTTCCTTTTTATCGTATATTTTGAGATTTTATCCCCCCCCTATGATATAGTGGATGAACTAATGTTCTAAGTGAATGTATGGTTGTGCTTATAAGTGATTGTCATTGTTGTTGTGGTAGCCACTCAACAACAACAACAGTTGCATAGCAGTAACCAATGCAAGCAACAACAGTAATTACAGCCATCACAACCGAGCATAGCCCATGGTTTCATCAGTTGATAGTGCATGCCGCGTTAAGATGCAATCTCAATGATGCCTACTGAGGGGCAATCATCCATTAACCAGCGCAAGTGACGTAGATGATAACTAGGATTGTTTGCTCCTCAAGCATGACCCTTGATACAAGCTCATTGCAATTGAAGATGGTCATGCTTGATTGGTTGCAACCATGTTGAATTGATGAGATCCATGGTACTATGTTGCAAAGTATTGAGGTATACTCAATATTTGTATAATTTTAGTTATATTTGCATAGCTTTATCCGGTATGTAAGGAGGATATATAGGGTCATCTATTTGTTTTTGAGGAATGAATTATTATTTGGTGATTATTAGCTTGTGTACTTACTAAATGTCAAGAACTAGTGATGCAGGTAGTCGTCTCATAATTGAGGCCACTTCAATTTTAGACTTGAACGATTCATAGGTAATGGTTGGCTGTAGCCGTACCTATCACAACCATTATGTCACCACACAAACTAAACATGTGATGTTACTTTTGCTCAGGCCACACTCAACGCTGCACCCTGGCGTACATCCCCGCTTCCACGTCAGCACAAATAGTCCACATCAACTAGAACTTTAGCCCCACATCATGTCATAGACTCATGCAGAAGAAACAACCGTTTCACCTAACAAAACAACCAAGCCACAGCTCAAACACGCGTTGTGGCAGAAAAGCAACAACACTTGCGTGTTTTCTTCTGAGCAAAACTGACAAGGAGGCAGGTGGGGCAGTAGGGCAAAGCCATTAGCCTGACAGTACTCGCGTTGTGACTTTAAATGCTCAAGTAGTACTTCCTCTGCATAGAAGCGCTTCTAAGGGCGCGTTTAGTTGCCCAAACCTGGGGCATCCAAAAAGCACGGTGCACTGTAGCGATACTGGAGTATTTTCGTTTGTATTTGATAATAATTGTCTAATCGTTAACTAATTAGGCTCAAAACGTTTGTTTCTCAAAGTACAACCAAACTGTGTAATTAGTTATTTTTTTATCTATATTTAATACTCCATGCATGTGTTTAAAGATTTGATGTGATGTGATGTGATGAAAAATCTTACCCTGTGCAAATTTTAGAGGTGCAAAGTTGGTGGAAATAAACAAGGACTAAGATAAGGCCACGTGAAACTGTTAGCCTATATTGTCTTTGCCCTCAAGCGACATCACACGTTAGCCCTGACTTAATTTTATGTCATCAATATTCACCGTCTATTTTTAGTTAATAAACAGAGAAGACGAGACATGTCACATAATATTGAATGGGTAGTATAGGGTAGTATAGCACAGAAATAGACCAACCTGAGGATGGAGTACGGGATACGGTTATCCTAATAGGCCCTCGATCGAAAAGAAAAATATCCATGGCCCCAAGCCCCACTTGTCAGGCCGGGCGGGCGCGTCGCGCCGTCGCCTATTGCTGGACATCCATCCACTGCTCGTGCCCAGTGACGCGGGTGGCCGCTCCCCTCGCGCAGCCGCACACCGCCCGGACAAAAGGTTCCACCGTCTACCTCGCCCCGACCGGAACCCCTAAATTCCCCAACCCTCCCTTTCCCCTTCCTCCTCCCGTCCACCACACCACCACAGCCCGGGCTCCACCCCGTGCAAATCCGCTGGCGGCAGCAAGAGAGGGCGAGGAGGGAAACAGATCGGGTGGCGGCAATCGGTAGCCGGTTCGGCTGGCACTATGGGCGGCGAGGCCGAGGACGGGGAGCGGCGGCTGGGGCGGGTGCTGAGCTTTGGGATCCCGGACACGGCGCTGGGGCTAGTGATGGGGTACGTGGAGGACCCCTGGGACCGGGACGCCATCTCGCTAGTCTGCCGCCACTGGTGCCGCGTCGACGCGCTCAGCCGCAAGCACGTCACCGTGGCGATGGCCTACTCCACAACACCCGAGCGTCTGTTCCGCCGCTTCCCGTGCCTCGAGTCACTGAAGCTCAAGGCAAAGCCACGCGCGGCCATGTTCAACCTCATCTCCGAGGACTGGGGCGGGTCTGCGTCGCCGTGGATCCGACAGCTCTCGGCCACCTTCCACTTCCTCAAGAAGCTCCACCTGCGCAGGATGATAGTATGCAACGACGATATCAACATCCTCGTCCGCGCCAAGGCGCACATGCTCGTCGCGCTGAAGCTCGACCGCTGCTCCGGCTTCTCCACGGCCTCCATCGCACTCATCGCCCGCTCCTGCAGGTAAAATCCCATCTCTCCTAATTACTAAGGCTCATCTAGGTTTCCTGTTATTTTCTCCCCAAAAGTACGTAAGTAATTTAAGGTTTAATTAGCTCATCTACGTTTCCTGCTATTCTCCCCAAAAGTAGGTAAGTAATTTAAGGTTTAATTAGGTCACGGATTTATGATGGGATGTTTCCTGAAGGGTGGGTGGATAATGTTCTTTCCCGGTCCCAAGAAAAGGGAAACGGTTCATTTAGGCCAGTCTCATTGGGGGTTTCATGGTCTAGTTTCCAACACACTCATATTTGGAAACAGTGCAGAAGATTTTCATCCCCATGAAACTATCTCTACTCCCATGAAACTTTCATCATCTCTCTTAATCAATGCATTGCCATGTCAGCTTATTGAATGCCCATGAAACTCTATGAAACCCACATTGAGATTGGCCTTAATGTGTGCCTTGTTTATGATTCTGAACATTAAAACATCTATGAATCACTGCTAGATAATTCTAGCTTTGCAGCAGGAATTAGGAAGTGATGAACTTTTAATTCCATTTGTTATGGCTTTCTATATTTCACATCTTTGCTAGGTGGAGCTTATAAGAGTGATAGAAATAGACAATGTCATGAGGGCTGTAGATTTTATTAGGAGAACCTACATTCTGGATTTGGGCTCTGCATTTACCCTGCCATGTCTCTTGTCATGTGCAGGAAACTGGAAACACTTTTCCTGGAAGAAAGCAATATTGATGAGAAAGAAAATGATGAATGGATCCGTGAGCTTGCTACGAGCAATTCTGTTCTTGAGACACTGAATTTCTTTCTGACAGATCTCAGGGCATCCCCGGAGTATCTTACCCTCCTTGTGCGCAACTGTCAAAGGCTGAAAACCCTGAAGATTAGTGAATGTTTCATGCCTGATCTGGTTAGTTTGTTCCGAAGTGCACAAACACTACAAGAGTTTGCTGGTGGTTCCTTTGAAGAGCAGGGTCAACCTGTGGCAAGTAGAAATTATGCGAACTACTATTTTCCTCCTTCACTGCATCGCTTGAGTTTGCTCTACATGGGAACAAATGAGATGCAGATACTGTTTCCATATGCTGCTGCACTTAAGAAGTTAGACCTTCAGTTTACATTCCTTTCCACAGAGGAACACTGTCAGATAGTTCAGCGCTGCCCCAATCTGGAAACCTTAGAGGTATTTTGTAACATTCTTGTAGATGCCCTTTATCTTTCCTGTTTTATAAGTTGCATACTGCATTGATGTTCTTTTTTCTGTTGGGAAAAACAGGTGAGGGATGTCATAGGGGATCGTGGACTACAAGTTGTTGCACAGACCTGCAAGAAATTGCAGAGGCTCAGAGTAGAGAGAGGAGATGATGATCAAGGAGGTCTTGAGGATGAACAAGGTAGGATTTCACAGGTTGGGTTGATGGCTATAGCCCAAGGCTGCCCTGAGTTGACATACTGGGCAATACATGTATCGGACATTACAAATGCAGCTCTAGAGGCGGTTGGTACATGCAGCAAAAATCTTAATGATTTCCGCCTTGTCCTTCTTGATAGAGAAGCACATATAACTGAATTGCCACTGGACAATGGGGTTCGTGCTTTGCTCAGAGGTTGCACCAAACTCCGGAGGTTTGCATTTTATGTGAGACCTGGGGCCCTATCTGATGTTGGTCTTGGCTATGTTGGAGAATATAGCAAGAGCATTCGTTATATGTTGCTTGGTAATGTTGGTGAATCTGATAATGGAATTATACAATTATCAAAAGGCTGCCCGAGCTTGCAAAAACTGGAGCTGAGGGGTTGTTACTTTAGTGAGCATGCTTTAGCTATGGCTGCACTAGAGCTTAAGTCACTGAGGTATCTGTGGGTGCAAGGATTCAGGTCATCTCCAACTGGAACTGATCTTATGGCAATGGTGCGCCCCTTCTGGAACATTGAGTATATTGTTCCAGGCCAAGATGAACCTTGCCCAGAGCATCAGAAACAGATTCTGGCATACTACTCCCTTGCTGGAAGGAGGACAGATTGTCCTCCATGGGTAACTCCACTTTACCCGGCATTTTGAGTGTAGATACTTGCTTTTTGCCAGACTGAATCTCATGGTACTAAGTTCCATTGCTCCCATTCTCTGTGAAGTCAATGGTTCCTGTTCTACCAATTGATGAAGACGTGCAGACGTTCCATTGCACAGAACCCCAAAGCTAAGGTTTAAGCAGGACGGCCAGCTCTGAACTGAGGCTAAGCTGATAACAATCGTGAATACCTGAAGGCAGCACTTATGAATCAGCTTGCCCTAGCTGTCCAGTATGGACATGTAAACTTTACCATTTTGAATTTTGAATAGTTTTGGAGAAACAATTTTGTAATAATTTACCCCTGTTTAGTGTATATTATCATTTTTCATTTTCTTAAGCTATATGCTGTTGTATTGCTTTATTGAACAATTATGTCAATTAGTTAATCTACAGTCTGACTTGCTGTGATTCGATTAATAATGTTTATTTATATCGCCCACAATATGGATTTTCCTTGCTGCTCGAGAGTCTGGCATACAGTTCTTATTGGTCTTATCTGGTGGCTGGTGAGTCGTACGGGACCATGTTGCTCCACGTCTGATCTGGATTCTGGAAATCTTGAATTATGCATCTATCAGTGTCATACGAAATGTTTCAGGGGAGAGACGCCATCATGCTCATTTTGGCGGAACTGCATGGGCCTGTCGCTAGGGGGCTGTCCACGCTCCGGGGTCGGAGCCTCGCAGGCGCGCCGCACGGGTGGCCCGCCTGGCCACATCCGCGCCGAGCGGGCGAGAGGCAAGCCAAAGAATCATTGTAGTTCCTCTTTAGGTGAGCTACTTCGTTCCTATTGTTCCTATTCTCCGATTCTGAATAGGATTAGGTTGTAATGAACCAAAAATACTTTACTAAGGTTCAACAGTTTCGCTACGGTTTTCTTCCAATTTCTTCTAAGGAATCAAATAGAAGAAAGAAAATAAAGGCCTTATAAGCGAAGGCACCTTTCTCTGTATGGAAAAAGGAAGAAGATGTTGCTTCGGCTTCCGTTTCTAGCTCTTGAGCTGCTTCGTCTGTTTCTCTTGATGTGGATGTCGGTGAGTCAGATCACTTCTCTCACTTTTGGAGCACAATTGGTCCTCAATTTGAAAACCAACAAAGGTGACTTCTTCCTTATTCACGCCTTGACGCGCCTTTTTCGTGTTCAATCTCGCCTGAGAGCAGTGCATCGATACCATTCATCTTGAAGAGCCTATATAAGACCTGACCGAAGAGAATACTTTGATATCCGTCTTGCCTTCTCAGTCCTCCTTAGAATCTCATCTCATAGGTCTCAGGGTCCCCTCCACCGACCCTTGTACTATAGGTTTCCAGGCGTGAGCCAAACCTAGGGCTTGAATCGAAATATAGCTTTGCTTCCTTTTTTTCTTTAGTCAGAAAGAGTTCCCTATCGTAAAACCGATCAATTTATAAGAGTACAAGTACAATGGAAGCCCGCAAGCGGTCGCACTGTCATACTTGAACCAATTCAAGCATGTTACAAGCTTTGCTTCCGTTTGAAAGTAGCATTTGCCAACATAGTTTGATACAGTGCCAACATACGATCACAGTCCACAAAAGCATGTAGAGGGATTAATAAAGAAGCCTGCCCAAGGCTTACTCCTCATCCACAGCGGGATAGAAGCAACTCTTGCAATAACCATGATAAACAGTGCCATCTGCAACAATGGGAAATAAACCCTGAGTACGAGAAGGTACTCAGCTAGACTTACCCGTCATAAACCAGAAATAAAATGACTCCAAGGATCATGCAAGGCTGTATAAGTGGAGATAGCTTAACACCATTTTGCATAAAAAACGATTAACTCAGTTATACAATTATAATTCTGTTATCAAGTTGATTATGACTATCCATCTCTAAATTAGCAACTATCCTGTGCCAAACACGTGGTATATCATTTTAAGAGCATACAATAGTAACCATAGCAGGTATTATAATTCCATGTTCATTCGAACCATCATATTCTATAATACAGTTACTACGAGGTTGGAGCTAGCCAAGTTTCTCACTATCTAGGAGAGACGGCGATTCGAATCGATTTCAACCAGCTGGGAATTTATTCCTAACACAAACCCGGGTCTACCAGCCACGGTAGCCTTAGGTCACCTTTGGTACAACTCAAGTACACATTTCGTAGGTTCGCCCAGCGCCGCACAATTAGGGACAACCAAATGCCAGGACGTTCAGGCCCAGCCTACCCTTGGGCTCAGTCTAGCTCTCCACACATCCTTACTACCATCCAGAGTGTGCACTCTTACAGAGCGGGGCCCGACCTGAGTTGAGCTATTCGGCTTCGTGGTTGGAACAAGTCATCTATCCAGCTAAGTAATAGGCATGCGTTCAATCTTGTCAAAAGGTCCAACAACGGTACGGTCCTTAATCGGCACAGACGGAATCACATGAGTTAACCTACCATAGACTCCGTCCGGACTCGATTTGCCTTACCCCATGGTTCTTTTCCACGATAGCAAATATAGCCAACCGTGTTTCGGTATCCACCTATATCTCGCAGGTGACAGGAAATCACCCGGCTTCTACCGGTCTAAGCATGGCTAAGCATATATTCGATCCTGGACCTATACAGGGTTAAAGGTACTTTTCTGGACAAATAATTTATATGCATCAGTGGTTCCAATCAACTCTTATAACCTAATGCATCAATCATAAGGACTTGAGTAATATTTGGTAAAATACTAGAAGACTTAGAATGCTCCGGGGCTTGCCTTTCAGAAAGGAAGTGGGGCGATGGTCAGGGCACTCCAAAAGCTCTTCTGGGTTCTGCTCTCGCCTTCAGGAGCTGCGGCTTGAGGAATCTCCTGCTGGTCCCCTTCCTCTCCTTCGTCGAACTCCAGCAACGTTATCTCCTCCGTCGATCCTAGATGCATGAGTATGATATGAGATATTGCGAATGCATTCATGTTGACAAGTATAGTATGATGATACATGATGAATGGATTCTTGCAAGCATTCTTAACAACATCGTGTTAAAGTAATAACAAGTGCATCACATTTATTAAGTATGTGCGTATCTCTTCTTGATTACTTAATCCACTACTTCAACAATGCACTTACTATATCACAAAATAGTAGCTATTCGTTTTTACTCATAACTGAAGTTCTATTTATCCAAATGTGGTGATCTTGGACTTTCTGGAAAGCTTATAAAATTATCTACAACTTTCTTTTAATACTCTCACTGTGATTCAAGAGTTATATTTGGCAAACAAATCATTCAATCAAATGTGTCCAGAAAGTAAACCTTTCGGACAGCAAACTTGTAACAGCTAACTCGAAAACCCTAAGTCCTATGACTGTGAAAATTTAACACAAGGTAGACTAGCAAGTTATCTACAACTTTCTTATTAACAAGTTTTACAGTAGAGACCATCATCCATATTAAATCATCCACACAATTAAAACTATACATGCAGTCTTGTATTTGAATAATAAAGCGATAATTAGTCCTTTGTATACAATCAATGGCTTCTAAGCCATACCATTGATATTAAAAGTTACTATGCAACATAATAACCATAGAAAACATTATGCTTAATCATAATCTAATTATTTAATTGCCTTTCTTAATTTAATTAAATAATTAGGGTAAATAATAAACATATACTAAAGGTACATCATAAATTCTCAAAACTTTATAGTGGCTTACTAGTTCTACCAATAGACTACTGTAAAAGTTTCATGTCATTTTACTAAGTAAAACATCCTATGCAAAAATAACAAGGCATAAAGGCTTAAAATAGCATAAATAGAAAACCCTAGTGAAAAGTGTCAAGCAATAGATTTTATATTTTTCTTAGCATCCATATGGTACTAGGACAATCTCCAATAAATTTCATGAATATTGGATTCATAAATAATTGATAAAAATTCATACAAGGATCACCTAATTATAAAAGGAAAATCTATAACTAAAAATCTATTCATGCACTAACTCTCAAATTTTTAGCAGAGCTTATACTTGTCAAGAACAGCTCACCACATAAATTTCATAGTTTTTGGAGCACAAAAACTCTAGATATAAATTAAACAAGTTTACATATATTTAAAAACACATTTCAAGTTTCATTTTAAATCTTCCAGAAACTTTACTACAATTGCTAATATCATATTTTTCATAAATACTACACTTCCTAAGGAACACTATAAAATTTGGTTCACAAATTTTGGATCTCTATAGCTCAACTTATAAATTTTCAAAGTTGCATACAAAAACAGGAACAAATGAACTAGCCTACTGCACTACAGTCGCTGACAGGTGGGACCCGCTGTCAGATGACTCCACACGTCAGTGAAACAAGAACAGGGCAGCGGCGCTGCTCAACACTCGTGCGGCTAGAGTTCACCGACGGTGAGCTCACCGGCGACGACAAGTGTACCTACACATTCTACAGAGCAATGCACGTTGAATGACCTAGGTGGTGGCAGTGGAGGTGGGGCGTAGCATGCTCGTCGCCGGCCATGACAGCACGGCGGCGCTGCTCAGCGATGCGCCGGTCATCACCGGCTGCGGCGAAGCCAGGCGAGGCGCGCTATAGCATCCCGGTGACCGTGTGAACCTATCAAGACCACCTAGGCGGCTTGAGGCGCTCCGATGAAGCATGGCCACGGCGTGGTGGCGCAGAGGTGAGAGCGCGGCAGCGCGGGTCGCCGCGTTCCGCGCCGGCGAGACCACCAACGGAGGTAACATCATAACACAAGCTAATACCCATCCTAACCAAGCCCTAACACCAATAACCAGAAGAAAAGCGCATGCGAGCCGAGCGGTGGCGAGTTCGCCGTGGAGGCAGCTATGGTGACCAAGGTTCCGGCGAGAGGGAAAAAAGGCAATACGCCCTCACCGAAGCACAACTGACGTAGCCAATACGTCGAGGCGGTGGAGGTGGACGTGGCGCAGCTATGGGTGAGATGGAGACGGTGGCGGTGCGGTGGAGCGCACGCGAGGCGACGGTGGAGGCGAGTCTATGCTCGGCGGCGAGGCTATGCTGCTGCGAATGGCGAAGGAGGAGACAGAGAACTAAAAACGTGAGCGCGGGGATGGAGCGGCGAGTGCGGGACACGATATATTGCGCTCTGGACCGACATGGCCGCGCTGGGCAGGACGCCGGCGACGCGCAGCCTCCACTGGCTCCACGCGGCGTTCATGCGCTGGCGACGCTCAGCCACTGTTGGCCCGGTTCAGTTCGTTCAGTGCCCGCATTGCAAGTTTGACATCGCAATTTCAAGCATCAAAATCTCCTGGCCCGTTGTTTGTTAGTGCAAACAACCTAAACATAAATTGTAGACCTATGTACCAGCTCCAATTCTTGTTTAGAACTCTAGTCTTAATTCTCAACCAAAGTCAAGTTATATCATCTCAAAGTGACGCCTGTCAGCACTGTCAAGGTTTATGACTTATAAAAAATTGCTAAGTGTTGAAAACAGGGAATTGATGATTCTTGTGAGCCTAATTCAAGCATGTTAGGAGCTAAATCACTCTATGACCCAAAAATAAAAGTTATTCCCCTTATCAAATACTACAACTTTGCTTTAGTGATCACCTCCATGCAAGGTCTCTAGCACACAGTTCAAACTTAGTCAAACATACTACATTCAAATGATGGTATACACTTAAACTATGGCTTAGTGACCAAATTATCCCTAACCATGAATACCAAAGTTGTTCATGATGATCTTCTAAACATGTTTAAGCTATTTGTAAGGTCACACACTCATTTCATGCATTGGTCATACATAGAGCTATCGAGGTCCATATGCATAGCATCACTTGAGTACTTGATTAGACAAAATGATCTTCATGAACATTGTTCCACTAGTCATCATAAGTGTAGCTAATATGTTTTAGTGACTCACATCCATCATTTACATGTATTCACTCATGGTCATATGCATAGATACAAGGAGACATGAAATAACAAGCATGTTTCATATGTTTCAATTGTAAAAGCTTAAATATGAATGCCTGATGCTCATGCTCATGCAGTGCAAGCCAATTTATGCAAGGCTAACACCTATGGTGTTACATTCCCAGCTTATAGTAAAGGCTATAATAGTTCTAGTTTTCTTTCTCATTAGGGAAGGCGGGCTCTCAAGCCTAGCTTGATTTTTAGCGGTCGAGAGGTCTTTTCGCTAATGTGAGAGGCATCGGCAGCCTCAACCACGGTTCAAGCACCGGCTCACGACAGAGCTTGATCATACCTGGACCTACTTCATTTTCTACTCCTGTAGGTTAGGTTACCGAGTTTCCTTCGACGATGACTCTAGGTGAGGGACTTAGGCCTATCAACGGCATTCTGGACCTGTCTTTCTTCTCACTTGATAACAGATCATCTAGCTCTCTTTTATAGTATAGTAAAAGTCTATCTGGGCATGGAAGCTAAGCGGGCTAAGAAAAAGGCTTAATAAGATGAGTGGGGAAGAAAAAGTATAGCATTCATTCCGAACTAATTCTAAGAATCGCTATTAGATGCTTCTATAGATTCGTATGTTGCTCTAATTGAAGCAAGGGCTAAGGGTCCGGTGGGTGCAGGCTAGTCAGCCATCAGTCTCAGATCCATTCCCACATTCTCTTATTATGTAGTCTTGCTCACTTGACAATTCGGAAGATGAGGATAAGAAGAAAGGATAAAGAGCAGGATCGTGAGGATGCCCCCTAGAGGAAGGTGGCTCTAGACCTCCTGTTTAGAAGAATGAATTTCCATTCTTTGGTTGGTTTTCTATTTAGTTTGAATCAGCCTACATCGTCTCTCTTCCCTCACAATCATCAGTGTCTGAAGTTTCATGATGAATATTGGTTTCACATTTTATTGCTGTAGTGAGGAAATAGAACTAGATGATACTATAAATTTGTATTTGAGTTCTGATGAGGAGTGAGGTAGATTTGCATTGTTGAAGAAAGCGAAGAAAAAGGATGCTGCTATGGCTTGCTTGTGGCCCTTTCTTCTATTGGCTAGTCTCAGGCATGAGAGTTTCAATTTCTTTTGAAAAGCAAGTGCGGCTCAGTCATAAGTGTTAGTAATAGCATGAAGTAAGTTGTCGGTTCCAAGAGAGCATAAAAAGATCCGGTCACAAGGAAAGTTTCATAATCAAAACTTTGTATCAAGTAAAATCAAAGTTACGGTAATAATACAAGTATCCTTCTTTCCGATAAATCAAACTAAAAAGACTATGATAAGTTCCCCAGGGAAATGCGCCAGTTCATCACAATCAATCTTCGAAAAAGTCAAGAAAAAAGAAATGCCGGTGAACTCAACATCTAATCTAGTCTTTGCTTTATGTCTTTTACTATTACTATTATTTATAGAAAGGCATCCTCTCTATACTCTAAACCCTTATCGGGGAGAAGTCACTCTTCTAAGTGCTATATACATGCAAAGGTTTCCTCGGGCCAGACGGACATTGGTCCTTGAGTGCAAAGGCAGAAGGGAGCTTGACTGCAAGACTCACCCGTCGAGTAGAGACAAAAGTCGGCCTTAGTGATCCAACGGTGCCGAGTGGAAGGGCCGTCGCTCAACGGATCAAAGTTACTCTAGGGATAATAGGTTGATCTTCCCCAAGAGTCCACATCAACGGGAAGGTTTGGCACCTCGATGTTGGCTCTTCACCACTTGGAGCTGTAGGTGGTTCCAAGGGTTGGGTTGTTCACCCATTAATGCGGTACGTGAGCTGGGTTCAGAACATCGTGAGACAGTTCGGTCCATATCCGGTGTAGGCGTTAGAGCATTGAGAGGGCCTTTCCCCAGTGCGAGAGGACCGGGAAGGACGCACCTTTGGTGTACCAGTTATCGTGCCTACGGTAAACGCTGGGTAGCCAAGTGTGGAGAGGATAACTACTGAAAGCATATAAGTAGTAAGCCCACCCCAAGATGAGTGCTCTCTCCTCTGACTTCCCTAGAGCCTCGGTAGCACAGCCAAGACAACGACAGGTTCTCCACCCATATGGGGATGGAGCGACAGAAGTATGGAAATAGGATAAGGTAGCAGCGAGACGATCCGTTTAAATAGGTGTCAAGTGGAAGTGCAGTGATGTATGCAGCCGAGGCATCCTAACGAATGAATGATTTGAACCTTGTTCCTACACGACCTGATCAAATTGATCAGGCACTTGCCATCTATCTTCATTGTTCAACTCTCTGATGAAAAGAAAAGATGAAAAAACAAAAAAAAGCTCTGCCCTTCCATCTCTTGGATAAATAGAGAGGGAGGGCAGAGTCCTTTGGTGTCCCTTCCAGTTAAGAATTGGGGCTTCACCATTACTAGCCAATATTTCTCTCATAGCCTTTTCTCGTTCATGGTTCAAAAATCGCTATTCCACCTTTTAGGTTTAGGTATTGTGAAAAGTGATACATGTGAAGATCGTGCATTTCAGTCACATTCAGATCCGTTTTTCGAGTCCATGATATAACCAAATTGGATGGATCTTCCACCCATTTATCTAAGAAAGAATAGATGCAGAGGTGGATAATAGACAACTGATAAGTGGATTTTCCTCTTGTTTTTGTACTTTTCCATCTAGCTCATGGAATAGAACTGAATGGAGCAGCAGAGCCGAAAAAGAAAGATACCGAAATTCGCCTTGGTTTCACCGAATTTAGGTTGGCTCTTTTAACGAATTAATGGACGAAATAAACAAATATAGGGTCCTGAAAGATGGGTAAGTATAGGTATCATGCTCCTAATGAATGATTTCTCATTGTGGGTTGGCACCAAGGCTAGGGATAGACAATGAATGGTGGTATTAGCCATGGATTATAGGTAGTCTCATCATTTACCCATCTTATGGAAGGCATTAACCAGCTCCTCAACTCTCAAGCGGCTTCCTCTCTCTCCGTTGATGTTGCCCAACCCTTTTGCCATAGATATACTAGATGAAGCTCCTGTGCAGTAACCTAAATCAATGGAGAAGGTAAGGACCGGCATAGGATAGAGAGTGGAATCATCCGCGTATCTATTATTAGTTGAGAACCTTAAAAGGAGCTATTGTGACCAATCTTTTTTGCTTTTGTTTTGACTTTATTAGTTAGGCACAAGGTTGACACTAAACAATATCTAGAGGGAACACGCATTGCATCTATCCTTCCAAAACAAACCTACTTCTTTGACTAAGCCATAGAAATGCTTCATACTTGCTACCCTTGCGGAACCACTAGACTTGATCTTGAGGCAAGACTTTGCGCCTATCCTGACTTCGTGGTATCAATAGGAGACCTTACTTTCACATACTGCCGATTAATAAGACATAGATGATCTCAGAATAAGACATAGATGGATGATCTCCGGGTGGTTTAAAGAAAGGGTGTGCCCTAGCATCTTCGGTCTTACAGCGAATAGCTTCCCCGCTTAACTACTTTTTCAATCCTTTCTACCTTGGTTCTGTAGGAGCAAGTCAGAAAGGTTGAGAAATAGAATCATCTGATTTGATTCATTCCCAATAGCCATGAGATGATCATCTTAGGTTGATCCTTTTGTCAACGGATGCTCCTATTACACTCGTAGTCTCTGAAGGATGAGAACCCACTATGTAGCATTTACATCGATTATTCAAGCATTGTATACGTCATTAGTCCGATTCTTTGTATGAACTACCCGTAATAACGAGCTTGCAAAATGGATCTGTTTATCATAAAGAGATTCGTTGTTCCTAACCCTGCTTCACCTTAATTGTTATTTGAACAAAAAGATCACATAAACTTTTGGTAAAAGTTCTATCTTGGTCGGAGTGGGGATAGCATTTCTCTTCTGCATGTCTATGGAGTTTTGTAAAACCCAAACACCTCAGATAGAGGTAGGAATTTGTCGAATGAACCACACTCCTTCGTAGACGTCAGGAGTCCATTGATGAAAAGGGGTTGGGGAAAGCTTGAACCCAAGTCCTACAGTGATGAATATAAGCGCAATTGAAATTCCTAGGGAGTTATACATTTGTGTATTGATAACACCATTCACAATTTCTTGAAGCTCGATCTCCCGCCCAGATGAACCATATAGCCAAGAGAAACCATGAACCAGAATAGAAGAGCTTGCCCCACCCATGAATAAATATTCCATAGTAGCCTCATTAGACCAGTAGATCTCTCTTGGTATATCCATACAATAGGTAGGAACATAAACTGAAACATTCTAGGAGCTACAAAGATAGTTATTAAATCGTTAGCACCACATAAAAACATTCCCCCTAGAGTAGCTGTTAATACGAATAACAGAAACTCTATTATAGCCATTTCTGTACATTCAATGTACTCTACGGATAGAGGAATACATAAAGTTGAACATAATAAAATAAGAAATTGGAAGATTTCGTTGAAATTATTCAGTTTAGGAAATTTCCCAAAAAGCTAATTATAGGTTCTTCTCTCCATCGGAACAATAGGGCCGTTATGCTTATTACTAAACTTGTTGAAGAGATGAAATAGAACCACCGTCACCACGTCGTGGCCTCGCGAGGTAGCACTCCAGTCTGTAGGGCCGCAGGAGCACGGTCCGTCAGGCGTCACATCATCTCCACCTGATGATCTCCTATTTCTTCTTCCCTATAATCAGTTACAGACTTACAGGAGATCCCTAAAAAATAACTCTAAAATATAAGACCTTTGCTCTAGCAGATTACCCAAAACCTCATCCTCATTTAGGAGAGGGAGATATCTTGATGAGGACATGACACCATCAGATATGACCATTGTTTATAAGGTGAGCTCGTTCCTACATTTGCATAGTGATTTTTGGTACAATTCACTTAGTTCCACATGTACATGTCATTATTTGAATGTAGGTACAAATATGTCTCAACGTGTAAGTTCATCAAAGTTGAATTTTCGGTTCATCGGCAGCTCGACAGTGCTTCATTGGGAAGGCCATAACTCAGCCATCTGGAGTGCGATCGAGGTCAATGAGCACTTGATGGAAAGCTTGTTTGATAATATTTCAAATAGATTTGGTCTCATCTCAATATCACATCAGTAAGGCCTCCAAACCATCAAGATATTATGTCGCTATTTCTGCTAGGAGCTACACTGTCGTTATGGGCTTGTTATTCATCCTTGGGACCCTGGCCCAAGTGGGAGCACACCCCAAGGACTTGGAGAACCCACCAAGAAAGCCCTTGGACATCCTCCTCCTTGGCCACCACCTTAGGAGGCCAGCAAGGACGTTGAAGCCAAGCCGGAGGCTCAGTCCAACTTGAGTTCGAGTCCATCTCGGGCTCCAGGACTAGCATGTAGTAAAACAGACGTCCAGGTCGCATATGAACTCCGTTTTTGATGATCCACATATGGATGGAAAGATAATTTCATAAGGAAACCAATGGAAGTGGTCCCACATCAAAATTCCATCAGAATCAATGGGAATCATCGAAACAAGTTGATGTCCAGAATCTGTCACGGCGCTGCGTCGTCGTCTTTTGGGCCGTTGGGCCTTGTAACGTGTTGGGACACCTTTAGGATGTGAAGAGGGATCCTTGGACGTCCTTTAGGCTAGATAATCAGTAGCCACCACCTCCATTAGGGTTTGTGTTTTATTTTAGATCAATCTATCATTGAATAGTCGCCGTTATTGGTTTGCAAGACCCCAACTTCGAGTGCTTAATCATTCATCTGCAATTGTCACTTTAATTGAGTTGCTTTTTATCTTGTTCTTGCTTGTGTTCTTCGATTTGCAGTAGGGATTAGCCTTTTTGGCGAGATCAACTGGATTGTGACACGGTTGATAACCAGAGGAGACGTGGTGCTAAGGTTGCAGGGTTTGGGTCTTTGTGATCTGAAGCTGGATCGGTGTGTCGCTCTCTGAATAAATCGTTGTTTATCTTGAACCTGACGGAAGATCGGGATCACCGTTCCCATCAAGTGGTAATCAGAGCTTTAGGTATACTGTCAAGTTCGCATCTTACCCTTAGTTCGAGTGTTTTTGCTTTTATCCCATAGTCCAATGCCATATTTGTTTCCTATCCTATAACCATCCGCGCCATACCCTTTGCATGATTCAGTTTCAGAGTCCGCTTTGTTGAGTTTGTGTCCTAGGTCAAAGTCTTATTGCTGGTTTAGATTGTGTTCTTTTTAGTTTGTGTTGATACCTCCACCCGCCGCTATTCCGTATCACCATCGGTTTGCATCTTGTGTCCACTAAATCCCTGATTCGAGCAGCTTCCTTAAAACAGTCATAACTTTTGCATCCGAACTCGAAACGGGAAAAATTTTATATCTACGGAGAACGCCAGAAAATTTTAGATCTATTTCATCCCAGCGTTGTTGGGTTTGCAAAAATTAGATTTGCGAAATTCGATTAGAAAAATTGAGTTTCTGGGCCCACAAGTTTTGGTATGCTTTTTAGAGCACAGTCCTAATTTTCTATAGGCCACATCTTTTATTCAATTGAGCTCAAATTTTTTGTGGTTTATTCTTGTGTGCTCCTTGCTGAGAAAAAAATATCAAAAGAGCAAAAGCAAGAAAAAAAAATTGGACTAAAAAATAAAAGAAAAAAAATAGTAAAAGAGAATAGAAGATATCGAAAAGGAGCATATAAGGAACACTCAATAGCTCTATTGTTTGTGGTATCTTTTGCCTTGTTCATATCCGTTGCTACCTTTAATACTTGTTTCCTTTCATCCTTGTTTTCTCTCTTGTTTATCACAACTGGTGATAGAAACACGTATATGCCAGCAACTAGGACAAGTGCTCTGGACATTTATTCAATATTGCTGTCTGTCACTGACTTGTGTGCCACATATATATATTTGTTCTTTTTCGTGCCTCCCAAGCTCCACATATATTTCAGATCGGTACAGAAAAAGACCCTTGCAATCTTGGTGTCACACCCTCACAGGTATCACGAACTAGCCACCGGTTGTACCGTCCACTTCTTTACGTTGGTAAGAACCCTATAAGAACTTGGTAAGACGTGTGAGAGTGTGATTCCACTTACCCACAAATAGTTGATAGGGGATTTATATTAATTTCTAACAATATCAAACAACGAGTTTCTGTTTAAGAGTGAATTGCAGGAAATCATGGACCAGAAGTTTGCAAGGATGGACCGAATAAAGAACAATGAGCCCTCACATATAGACTATAATCATCAAGGTATGAGAGGTAAATTGACTATACCATCCTTTTCGGGTCATTATGATGCTGAAGGATACCTTAATTGGGAGATAATGGTAGAACAAAAGTTTAGTGCCCACCTTGTACTTGAGCAATATAGAGTTCGACAAGCTACTAGTGAGTTTAAGGACTTTGCCATTATTTAGTGGTATGAGCTAGTTGCAGAGGATGTTTTACCTGGTACATGAGAAGAACTTAAGATAGCTATGCGTGATCGTTTTATTCCTCCTTCTTATAAACATGAATGGCATAACAAATTGCAGTGCTTAGAGCAGGGCAATATGTCTGTCCAAGAATATTATACAGAGTTTCAAAAGTGTGCAATACTGTTGTGGGATAGTAGAGGACATGGAAGATACCATTGTTCGTTTTTTTGGTGGTTTGAGGCATGAAATACAAGATATTGTTTTCCATATAGAGTTTTATACTCTCAAACGTTTGTTCCAGCTTGCTATGTTTGCGGAAAAAGAATTGCAGGAATGTCAGCAAAAGAACCATACCAACATTGGCGATAACCTCAACCAGATTTTAGCAAGGGTGGAGCAACCATTTGCGAAGGTTGAGACTACGATAAAAAGGCGAGTGGTTACTTTCGCCACTACAACAACATCTTCACCACCACCACCTCCCACACATACTTTGGAGTCTGGTAAAACTTTAAACCATGCTGAAAATGCACAAACTAATAGAGATAGAGCTGCTAATGAAAGAAAAGAATTGGATGTTAAATCTGAATTGCCTTTGTCAAAAAATAATTATTCTAATAATGCTAGTGATAAAGAAGAGATGTGTGAAAATGCTTTTATTATACGTATGCCACAACTAGTGAATGAGTATGATGCTTTGGCTTTAGAACCAATTACTTATGCTGAGCATAAAAATTTGCTTCCCATTGCTACCGAAAAAGATAAAAAGAAATTATTGTATTCTTCAAATACTTTGGGTTATATTGAGTTTGATACTTTATATGCTCTTAGTAGTTTAGAAGAGAAACTTAAATGTGTTGAATTGTCATAGTTGTCTACTTGTACATATTATTTTATTGGAAAATATAATTGTAA
>NW_027097156.1:21813-60000 GCF_019320115.1 Miscanthus floridulus | reverse complement strand
TTGCACTCGGCAAAGTGAGTGAAAACAGCCTTTTTATTTGTTTTTTACATCCCATCCAAACAAACAGAAGATATATATAACAAACATCACCAACATCACATATATCATCAGCAGCACATATATATCACCAACACCACATATATATCACAAACGTCACATATATATCACAACGTCACATGTCTCACAATATATCACAAATAAGTTCACAAGTAATCCAAGTGCTCCATCATCTACAACCACAATTGCAAATAAAAGTACCATTAACAACCACAAGAATCTTAACCAGATGGCCAATGAGACTGATTTGGTGAAGGATTCGCTGAAGCATGAGGATTGTTCGATGCCGCCGATTGCTTCTGCACAAAGGAGAAGAGATTGCATGTGTGAGACAAGATAAATATATAACATACATGAATAAAACTTTCATACTCCACTAGGTTTGACCGTAAGCATGAATATACAAACTAAAGCATTTATACTCATAGGAGTAGAATAGTGAGGAGGTGGAGGTGGAGGTGGAGCGAATAGCGAAGGTGCCGTAGGATTGTCACAGAAATGTGAAGCTGCCTCTTCTGGCCATCACCAGAATCTACCTCCTAGAACCTAGAGGATTTACACTTTGGATAGTACTTTGCTTCCACGTATCCGTTCCTAAATAGGACGTACCCCTTTGGGCAAGCATGTTTCTGCTCATACGACATCTTAAGTGCACGAAGGAGTTTCTGTGACTCATGCATGCTCTTTGGCAGAAGGTGACCCTCCGGAAGCAGGCTACCAATAACTGTCAACATACCATCGAATGTGTCTCGACTCAGGCTATATTGGGACTTTAATGCCATTATGCGTCCAATGGCATCCAGTTGAGAAACCTTTGTCTCGCCGTGAAGAGGTTTCTGTGCTGCGGCAAACATGTTGTAGAACGCCTTTGCAGTTGCCTCTGGCTCCTCCTCCATACGTCCTTCAGCGAACTGTGCCTCGTGATAGTCATTTAACATGTCCGCTACCCCCGCATAAGCATCATAATCCTCGACATGTGGTCTCACCACCTCCTCTCTCATACGATTGGCTTCACCATGGTAGACCCACCGAGTATAGTCTACCGTAATCCATTCTTCCAAAGATGTTCCCCCATGTCCTTCTTCGTTTGTCTTTTCTTGTTTGCATATTTGTTGCAGGGATAACAAATTTTACTCGCTCCTTTAGCAGCCATGCCAAACGCCCGTTCCAAGAAAGCATCGGTCTTGTCGATCCATTCATTGGTGACCTGACCCTGACTTGCGCGGCCCATGTACATCCACTCACGGTCCTCCATCCTCTAACATTTATAGCGGCGAGTAATATAAACATCAATTGCATCTACACGACGTTCCTGCTATCTAATAGGTGAGGATAGATCCTAATCCCATGCGAGGATCCGTAGATGAGGTTAGTTTCTATGCTCTACTCCTATCCGAGACAGAATTTTGGCAGCACCTCCCCGCTGTTCTCCAAATACACATCCTGTCAGGGAGAGTGTGTATCCGAAGAACAACAGGGAGATGATGACGAAACTCTGTCTCAGATTGAAGCAGACCATGGAAACTAACCCCACCTACGCATCCGCAAGTTGTCCAAAAAACGTGGACAATTCGAAACAGATACGGTTTTAGATATGGAAATATCTGCATATTTCCAACCGTATCTCTTTCGAACGGGAGACGCCTGGGTTACGTGATCTACAACCATGATACAGAAAAGAGGGGTTATACCTAGGGTGGCGGTAGAGTCAGGCTAGCGGGGCCGTGGTAGGTCGGTGCAGTGGCGAGGCGACGCGGTGCAGGCAGACCCGCAGCGGCGAGGAAGGCGATCGGGGTCGCCGAGGTACTCCGGCTCCACTCTGACAGGCTCTTCTCTGTAAAAAAGAAACATAAAACTATCAATACAAAATTTTGGCAGCACCTCCCCTGCACGGTGAGGTTTCCAAAACCTGCAAGAAAACCAACGGCACGATGGTCGACATGCACATATATATGAACGGCACGACGGCCGACATGCAAAAGATTATATCCAACCATATATATATATATATATATATATAACAATGTCACAACCACTCCTACGACTCCTATGACTACCACCACTACTACTCTACAACTACTACTACCGCAACTACTAGTAATACTACGACGATGACGACGACGGTAGGGCATACCTAGTGGGCACTGTAGGGCGGCGGTGGTGAAGGGGCCAGGGCACCGGTGGACAAGGCAACGGCTGGGGAAGAGCCGGGGACGTGGCAACGGCGGCCGGGGCGCCTCCTCCTCCTCCTCCTCCTTCCTCCTTCCTCCTTCTTCCTCCTCCTTCTCTTCCTCCTTCTTCCTCCTCTCTTCCTCTCCTCTTCTCCTCCTCCTCTCTTTCTCCTCGTCCTCCGGCGGCGCAGCGCGGGGGCGGCGGTGCTGGCCGGGGCGGCGCTGGCGTGGGTGCGGGTGGGGGCGGTGGTGCTGGTGTGGTCAGCGTGCGTGTGTGCTTGCGTGCGGTGTGTGTGGGCCGGCTGGGCCGCTGGGGTTAAATCTCCCCTTTGCTGAGTGCCCCCGATATGGCACTCGGCAAAGTTTTTTTTTTAATTTTTTTAATTCTCTGCCGAGTGCACCTAGCCTGGCACTCGGCAAACAGGTTTTTTTTAAAAAAAATCTTTGCCGAGTGCCCACGATCTGGCACTCGGCCAAGCATTTTTTAATTTTTTTTAAATTCTTTGCCGAGTGCCACCCGGCCTGGCACTCGACAAAGAGGGGTATTTTTTAAATTCTTTGCTGAGTGCCAGCCTTCCTAACACTCGGCAAAGAGTCTCATTTGTCGAGCGCCAAACTCAGACACTCGGCAAACCGTTTTTATTTTTTTTCTTCCTACCACCAAACTTTTTCTATAGTCCTCATACAATACCTGGTACTCCATGTTCCAATGTGGCACATTTCTCAGACTTTTTCTATATTTCTTTAATTTATTTCATTTAATTGAATTTTCTTGATAATTCAAATTATAACTGTTAGTCATTCGAATAATAAAAAAAATGAATGGAAAAATAATATTCATGTTATTTAGTATAATGTGAGGCTGTGTCTAGGAATAGACCACCAATTTCGAACATCTTGTTCACGAAACATGACCACGAACTTGTGGTTGAGTTGTTTTTAAATTCTATAAAAATCAAACGAAGTCTAAAAATCATAAAACTTGTTAAGATGTCATGATATCATATGTGGAGGCTGTGATAAAAATTTGAGAATGTTTCACGCAAGTTATCACGTACAATACTTGCAAACTGAAGAATCTCCGAAGGAGAAGGTACTTCTTCGGAGATTCTTCGGTTTGCAAGCATCGTACGTGACAACTTGCGCGAAACCTTCTCAAATTTTTATCACAACCTCCACATATGATATCATGACATCTTGATAAGTTTTATGATTTTCGGACTTCGTTTGCTTTTTATAGAATTGAAAAACAACTTGACCGCAAGTTCGTGGTCATGTTTCGTAAACAAGATGTTTGTAATTGGTGGTCTGTTCCTGGATACGGCCTCACATTATACTAAATAACATGAATATCATTTTTCCATTCATTTTTTTCATTGTTCGAATGACTAGCAGTTATAATTTGAATTATCCAAGAAAATTCAATTAAATAAAATAAATTAAAGAAATATAGAAAAAGTCCGAGAAATGTGCCACATTGGAACATGAAGTACCAGGTATTGTATGAGGACTGCAGAAAAGGTTTAGAGGTCAAAAGTGAAAAAATATGGTTTGCCGAGTGTCAAAAAATGACACTTGGCAAATCACCGCTTTGCCGAGTGTCAGGAGAAGACACTCGGCAAAGGGTTAATGGCGGCTGCTGGCCGTTAGCGGCGGCGGCCCTTTGCCGAGTGTTCTGGTTTGTTGAGTGCTCGACACTCGACAAACCTGGTCTTTGCCGAGTGTTATTGTTTGCCGAGTGCTCCGCACTAGGCAAACCACCTCTTTGCCGAGTGCCAGTTGTTTGTCGAGTGCTTTCTCTCTGGAACTCGGCAAATAGCCTCTTTGCCGAGCGCCCGATAAAAAGCACTCGGCAAAGTCTGGGACACTCGGCAAAGAAGCCGTCTCTGGTAGTGCGCAGTATGTTAGAGCATCTTGAAGAGATTAGCCAAATTGTTTTCTAAAGGTAAATTTGGCTATTATTGAAGGAAAAACGTCTCCAACAGACTCTGTAAATGACTCTTTAAATTTAGTAGCTCTCTATCCCACCTTATTCGTTGTCTACTTTTGAATAGCCTACTTCACTAGCCATCCTTTACAGAGTCTGTTGGAATACACTAGTATTTTTTTATCAAATCTATTATAGAGAATAGCTAAATCAGTAAATTTATCTAGTCTTTTTAGCTAATCTCTTGAAGATACTCTCGATTGTATTATAATATAACTACATTGATGCAACGAGAAATTAAGGTACACCAACCTCGTACTTGGGATGCATGTTTCCTTCTCCAAAACCCTAAAACTCACAAACAACTCTCCCTCTCACTGTCTCACACATTCCATTTTTTTCTTCAACCCTCACCAAGACGTTTGTTCATCATCCATCTATCCATGACAATATTAATTACCACCTTCATTTATTTTTTACCAGGGTGGTTGGTGGGGGCCTGAATGCATTGCCTTTCCCACCGATCGAGGACCACCGACGCAAGCAAGCCGCGGCACCTGCGAGGATATCGTCACCATCTCTGACCGTGCATGCAGAGTTGCAAACGGCCGAGGCCGGCAGGTGCAGCCCAACGCAGGCGCGGCTAGACTCTTGCGCGGAACCGTCGCGGCCGAGAACGCCTGCCGCGCGCATAACGAGGCACGACGGAGAGAAGCTCTCGGAAAGCCGGAAAGGCACGAAGCAAGCACGGCAAGCTATCGATATGGCGTGGCGCAACGTGAGGCCAGCCGAAACGCCAGTGGGCGGCGTGCAGTGAGTGACAGCCTTCGGCACACACGCGACGCGAACGCGAACGCGAACGCGAGCCCTATATGCCACAGATCCACGTCAGCGAGCGCTGCACATCCGGCAGGCACAGCAGAGGCGAGAGGCAGTGCACCTGTGGCCTGTGCGGGCAGTGAGAGGAGAGAGTGTGTTCGAGGATGCAAGGCGGCGTGATCGAGCTCGCGAGGCAGGCGGCGGCCGTGGCGAGGGCCGAGCGAGGGGTGCGTGGTCCGGCCAGGCTGCCGGTGCGTAGGTACCGCGGCGTCATGAGGCGGGGCGACATGTACGTCGCCGAGATCATGGACGCCGCGGGCCTCCGTGTGGCTCAGGTCGTACGCGACTTCCGAGGAGGCAGCGTTCGTAACGATCAATGATTGGCCTGCTCTAAGTAATCTTTCAGGACAATCAAACAAGGGATATAATGCATGCACGTACTGTTTCGATGACATTAAAGGTATATTCTTTTAAAATAATTTTATGCCTTGTATTTAATTTACTGTGCAATTAACAAGACTTTAACATTTTATAGAAAGAAATATATAAAAAAACAAATGGAGCTTGAAACGGGCGGCAAGTGAAACTACAGCTCAACTTTAGTCCCAGGTAGATCTACCACCCGGGACTAAAGGTGGGCTGCATTTTTTGTGGCCCACCAAAATACACCTTTAGTCCCGGCTCGTAATACCAACCGGGACTAAAGGTCTTTTCGTCCCGGACGTTTACAGGAGCCGGGACTAAAGGTCCCTCCCCTATATAAGGCGGTCGTTTCTTCTTCCTCCTCACTCTTCGTCTTCGTCGCCCATCGCCACTGCCGCCGCTGCCGCCCTCGTCACCGTCGCCCGTGGCCACCTCATCGTCCTTGACCTCGTCGCCGCCGGACCTGGCACCGATCTTCTCCTTTCGGGGACAGCTCCCTCTGCGCCGCTGCCTCCGGGGATGGCTCCGTGCGCCTCTTCGACGCTGCGTGGCTCCCGCCGCCGCAGAACCCCGTTCGCCTCCTCCGTGAGCATGCGCAGGAGGTGCACGGCCTTGACTGGAACCCCAACGCCGGCCGCCCCGTGCGCCACCAACGCCGCCGGCCCCAACGTATTGTGTATTGATATATATAAATTTGTTATATATATATATATATATATATATATATATATATATATATTAGAGAGTTATAAATTTATATTGTTATATAGCTAAATTTGTTATACATATATATTAGAGTTATAAATTTATATTGTTATATATAAATTTGTTATACATACATATTAGAGAGTTATAAATTTGTATTGTTATCTATATATATATATATATATATATATATATATATATATATATTTGTTATACAAATTAGAGAGTTTTAAATTTATATTGTTATATATATAAATTTGTTATATATATCACTTGCCAATAAATATTTCTAGAAAATAAGAAATCAGAGTTATGCTTTGGAGACTTGAATTTCGAGTGTAGTTATTTAATTAATTTTAAGCACATGACTCGATCCATTTTATAGATATATGTTTTTTATTTTTTATAGATATATCTAGTGGTGTAAAAACTAGATGGCTATCCCGAGAGACAATATGGATGAAGAAATTATGGATATTATCAACATCGGCACTCAATTTGTCGATGGTGACCAGCAGGATGTAGATGACGGGAGTCAATACCTGGCTCTTGAAATTCGTATCAAAATATGGTTATCAAAGTGCCACTAGATGCTCTAACTCATTGCATATGCATTTAGGATCTAGTGGAGTGCTATACCCTTGAAAACATTTGTGAAAATATGCTAACACAAGTGCACAAGGTGATACACTTGGTGGTTGACACATTTGAGCAAGGGTAAAGAAGATAGAGTTGAAAAGGAGTTAGTTGCGCTGGTCATAGAGTGACCGGACGCGTCCGGTATGGTGACCGGACGCGTTCGGTATTAATGATCGAACTCTAGGAGCGTTTGGTCCAATGTGACCGGACACGTCCGGTCATCCCAAAGCGGTTGTGGGAGCTCTCCAGACTCAACCGGATGTTGCGTCTCCCGCGTCCGGTCTGGTGTGACTAGACGCGTTTGGTCGGCCTAGAGCGGCTTTGGGAGCTCTCTAGACTCGACTGGACACTGAGTCTGCGTCCGGTCATCTACACTAGACGCGTCCAGTCGTAGTTGAGTGTGGTACTCATGGCAGCAATGGTTACTTCATTTGAATGGGGCACATGGCGGTCTAGCAGCGACCGGACGCGTCCGGTGCACACGACCGGTGCGTCCGATCATCCCGCAGTCTGCCCAATAATTGAGCCAATGGCTCTATTTGTGGGGGCTCTCTATTTAAGCCCCACGGCCAGTTCAAGCTCACTCTCTTGGACATTTACATTGACATAGCAACCTTGTGAGCTTAGCCAAAGCCCTCCCACTCATCTCCATCATTGATTCATCATCTTTGTGAGATTAGGAGTGAATCCAAGTGCATTGCTTGAGTGTTTGCATCTAGAGGCACTTGGTGTTCGTGTTTCGCTGCGGGATTCGCTTGTTACTCTTGGTGGTTGCTGCCACCTAGATGGCTTGGAGCAGCGAGGATCATCGAGCGGAGGTTGATGATTGTCTCCGGCTCTGATCATGGTGATTGTGAGGGGTTCTTAACCTTTCTCCGGTAGAGAGCCAAAAGGTACTCTAGTAAATTGCTCATGGCTTGTGTGATCCTAATCTTGTGTTGGTTGTGCAGCACCCTATTTAGGGTTTGGCTTGTGATGCCAATTAGCGCATGAACCTCCAAGTGAGTGAATCACCACAATGAGGACTAGCTTGCCGGCAGCATGTGAACCATGATAAAAAATCATTGTGTCAACATCTAATTCTGAGGTGATTGGTATTTATTCTTGTGATTGATTGGTTCATTCCTCGACTCAACGGTATAACCGTCTTGCTCTCTCTCTCTCTTTACAATACCGCAAACTAGTTGTTGAGCTCTTTAGTGTAGCTAGTCATGAGAGCTTGTTAGTTTGGTTAGTGTGGCTCTTTAGTTAGCATTTGAGAGCACACTAACTTAGTGTAGTGACATAGCCATTGTGTGGATAGAGACTATAGAAACTAGAATTGTGGTAGGTGGCTTGCATTATTAGTAGGCTAGCGCAACACTCGCTTCGCCTTATATTTGTCTAACCAGTTTGCTAAGTGTTGTTGTAGAGAATTTTAATAGGCTATTCACCCCCTCTAGCCATTAGGACCTTTCAAGTGGTATCGAAGCCGAGGTCACCGTGATTTGAGGCTTAACAACCTTCGGTGTAAAAATGGCTCAAATCAACAACACCAAGAAGCCACTCCAATTTGATGGCTCAAACTATCCCTATTGGAAGGCTAAGATGACAACTTATATCAAGTCAATCAATAGGAAGGTTTGGAAGGTGGTGGAGACCAAGATTAAAATTGATGATGAAGGGGCTCCCACCGCCGCCGAAGAAATTCTTCTCCAAAATAATGACATTGCTCTTAGTGCCATCCATGATGCTTTGGATGAAAGAACATTTGAGCAAATCAAGAACATTGTGAGAGCTCATGAGGCATGGAAGAAGTTGGAGGAATCATTTGAGGGCACTCAAGCCATGAAGGGTGCAATGGCATACATTCTCAAAGAAAAGTTTGCAAGCTTCAAGATAAAGGAGGATGAGAGTGTGCCGGAGATGTTTCATAGGCTTCAAGTGCTTGTCAATGATCTCAAAGCACTTGGCGAAGAGGTGAAGGACAAGGACTTCTCCCACAAGTTCTTAAGATGCTTACCTTCAAGATTTGGCACATTGGTCACTATTCTTATAAGGAGTGGTTTGGACACCATGACACCAAACCAAGTATTGGGAGATATAATGACCGATGGCACATATAGAGATGATGATGAGAAGGAAGAAAAGAAGGAGAAGAAAGATGAGAAGAAGGATGACAAGAAGAAGAGTGTGGCATTCAAGGCCACATCATCCAAGGGCAAGGCAAAACAAGATACATCAAGTGAAGATGATGGTTCATGGGATGATGATGATGATGATGAGAAGCTGGTTCTCTTGTCAAGAGATTTTGCAAGTTCATGAAGAATGTAACACCCTCGGTGTTAAGCATGCACTTAACCTTGACATTTCATGATCACAATCATCATTGAGCATTCATGAACATGAGCATCATTCATTCATTCACACGCTTATATCGCATGAAACATGTTTTTGAAACATTGCAACATATTGTATATTTCATGTGTTGTTCTATGAAATGACTAGTGTGCAACATGTGCAACTCACTTTAGTAAAACAAAGTTAGTTATCTATGCAACAAGATCATGAAACATGTGAAACAGGACTATGAAACATTTGTAACATTTCATGTGTTTTTCATTGTTTCAGTACATACCTTGCTTGATTCTTGTGTGACCAATGTATGGTGTGGCTAAAAATCCTTTTAAGTAACTTAGTTACACTTAGAATGTCATTTGGGACATTGTTCATGTTGATCACTTTGACTAATTAAGTTCCCAAGTCATGGTTTGACCCAGTTTGACCCCTAACACTTTGGTTTGACTGTTTAAAAAAATGTAGCTTAGGATGTTTGCATGTCTAAGCAACCTAAAGCAAAGTTGTAGCAAATTTTATAAGGAACAAATTTTGTTTAGAAGCCAAGTCATGAAAATGTGCACAACATGTTCAAAAATGGCCCACAAGTCAGGATTGAAAGCTGTTTCAACAATTGAAAATTTTTCTAAGTGTTATACTGGATTTTAGTTTCATGAACTCGACTTTGGCTTGATATAACTTGTAATCCTTTGTGAATTAGACTTTGATCCTTGAATAGAAGTTGTAGATGGAAGGTAGGGCTACAACTTTCATGTTCATGGTTTTCGCTTATGATCAACAGATTAGTCGTTTTAACGCGTGGATGATGCACTATCACGCTTGCTTTGGAACTCTGAATGGCATGCTACAGTGTCGTCGGGGTTCAGAAGACCACCGCCGCTTGGCGCCACACGTCGCCGGCCGTCTGACTGCGTTGGCCACACGCCGCGGACGTCCTGGCACGGCCGGCAATGACATGAACCACCCCACACGCCTACCCGACCAGCTCGCACTCCATTTCGTTTTCTCGTTCGCCTCCACCACGCACCGCAGCCAGCGTAGCCGCTCCGCCATTGCTGCTAGGGAGCTCCGCCGTTGCCTAGCTCCATAGCCACCGCAAAAACACGACTATCAGCTCGACCATAGCTCCGCCGTGACCTCACCTACCTCGTCGACCGTCTAGCCATGCCATCCGTGCCCTAGGTGAGAGCCTGTGACCGTTTTTCCACCGCCGTCTCCATGGCCGCGTCTCGCCGGAGCGGAGCTCACCGCGGCCAACCACCACCGAGACTCCCTCATCTCCCTTTCTCTGCCTTTGTAGCACCATTGTGACCTCATGGAGCTCGTACCAAGCTTGGATGTGGCAGCAAGAGCTCGCCGCCGTCGGCACCTCACGCCGGGGCTCTACTTTGCCGCCATCACCGGCGACAAGCTACCTCCGGTTAACCCTAGGTCCCACTAGTAGCATTGATCGACGCGGTTCGTCACGTAGATCACGTAGGCATCCTCCTTTTCGCCGGATGAGTCACCGCCGGTGAGCTACGCCATCTGCCGCACTGTCGCAAGCCACCTCCCCTGTTTCCTGTCGCTGACCGGTGGGGTCGTCTGACCCGGGGGTTCCGCTTGCCAGTGACCGTTGAGCAATAGGATTGTTCAAAAATGCAGATTTGTTGCTATTTTGTGAATTTTGTAAATGCAAATGTGTAGATCCCAAATTGGTGATTTAAATTTTATTAGACTCACAGGGAAGTCTAGTATTTAAGAAAAATATGATATGAACATATGTTGTAGAAAATTTGGATGAATTAAATAGGGATTTGAAATGTGTTTTCAAATGCATGTAAACTTGTTTGAATTGTATCTTGAGTTTCTGTAATCCAAAAATTAGAAAATTTTGTGGGTAAGCTAGTCTGGCTTAGTAGAGACTCTGGTTAAAATTTGAGAGACATTACATGTGTAGTTTTTGAGTTATAGATTTTTCTTTTATCACTCATTGATACTTGGGTGAATTTTTATAAATTATATAGGAATCCATTGACCATGAAATTTTGTGGGAAGTATCCTAGTACCTTAAGGATGCTAGGAAAAATATGGAATCTGTTGCTTGACACTTTTCACTAAGGTTTCCTAATTATTTCATTTTAAGCCATTATGCCTTATCATTTTTGTGTGAGGTGTTATACTTACTCAAATGGTGTGAAATTTTTATGGTAGTCTACTTAGAACATGTAGTACCTACTGTAATTTTTGTAGATTTAATGGTAGAGTTTTCATATATGTTTACCATTTCCCCTGATTAATTAAATAAATTAAGAAGAACATTAAAAGAAATGATTTGGTGGTAAACACCTTACTTTCTGGTATTGTTTTGCTATGTGTGATGAGTTAATAAAGTTGGTCTTGTTCAATTATATGTTTGAAACATAAGTTAATAATTATTTCTCACGTTATGTAATCCTGGACAGCAAAGCATAGATTTACTATTTTGACTATGATAGATTGTGATTCGGCTTTTGGTGATTTAATAAGAGTTGTAGGCAATTTTATAAGCTTTCCAGAAAGTTTAACATCAAAGCATTTGGATAAGTATAACTTCAGTTATGATGTAAACATGTAACTGTCGTATGTAGTTTAGACATGGCATTGTGTGAAATTGGTAAGTAGATGGAGAAGAGATATGCACCTACTCATTAGTAGGGAGTTAGCATTGTTATCATTTTTCTACTTCACATCATTGTCATAGCATGTACCTCCTGTTACCACATCCTCCGTGATCCATCTTATGCATTCATGGTACTTATTTATGCATATGCATGCAATAGGTGCAACCGAGGGGATCACACTTGTGGAACTCGACACCGAGCCACAGGAGGAGAATCAGGAAGTTCAGCACCTGGAGGTTGCCGGAGAAGGAGAGCCTGAAGCCGATCACCTTCCTGAGTGCCTCGATCACTAGCCTTCGACGTTTGTGAAAGGCAAGCCCCGGAGCATTATAAGTCTCCCTATTTTATTAATGTCACTTAAAGTTATTCGTATTGCTGCATTACGAGATAGGAGTTGTTTGTAAACACTTGCTGCATACTACCATTCCTTGACTAGATATATCTACCACGGATCTTATTAAGTCCAGGAACGTTTATCATGCTTAGCTCTGCTTAGACCGGTAGAAGTCGGGTGATTCCCTGTCACCTACGAGCTATAGGTGATGACTTAATCACGGTTGGCTATATTGTGCTATTGTGGAACATAACCTGATATTGTTGAATAAATGGAGACCGGGTGGAGTCTTATATGTGGTATTGTAGTGACTCCACCTGTGTCGTTTAAGGACTGGACGTTGGAGGTCATCTTGTCATGTTGAACGCAACCTCTCACATAGTTGGTTGGATAAGTCGTTCTGACCACGAAGCCGAGTAGCTCATCTTAGGCTGGGACCATGAGCAGTTCAAGTGCGCACTCTGGATGGTAGTAAGGATGTGCGGAGAGCCATTGGTGTAAGCCCAAGGGCGGGTTAGAGTCCCAATCACCCTTGGCAGAGTGGTTCTCTGATTGTGCGGCGCTGGTCGTACCCGCGAATTTGGTTCCTGATTTGTACCAAAGGTGACCTAAGGCTACCTTCGCGAGGCATGCCTAGGTGTGTGTTAGGAATATTTCCCCAGCTGGGTAGGAATCGATTCGAATCGCCGTCTCTCCCGGATAGTGAGAACTTGACTTGAGTTCCTTTCATCGTAGTAATTTATGGAAAGGATGAAAATGATGGTTATGAGATTATGCAAGAACTCAACTGGATATGGTTATTATTGTGATGAATTAATGGTATCAACATGTTTGGCATAGGATAGTTGCTAATCTAGTATGAGGTAGGATTAATAGCTAGCGATTTCCAATTATAGAGATGTTGGATAACTTATGCTTTTCTACAAATAATGTCTACCAGCTCTACTTATAAAGCCTTGCATACTCCTTGGTGTCTTAGTATTTTAGTCAGACGGGTAAGTCTCACTGAGTACCTTCTCGTACTCAGGGTTTTATCCCCTTTGTTGCAGATAACGTTATGTTTCATGGCTACTGCAAGAACTGTCTTGCTCCTACTGTGGATGAGGACTAGGACCATGGGCAATGGTCATTCTGTTTTTCATCTCACCTTTGTGCTTTTGGTTGGAGATGACTATGACACTGGCTTTGTATTAAACTACGTGTGATGTTTATGTTAAACTACTTTGCTTCCGCTACTTTCAAACTTGGTTTGTAATAATTATTCGAACTTTGATGTATAAGACATATTTGTGAACTGTGATGTAACATGTGACTGGTTGTGTTGAATCTCTACGATCTTGGTTTGTATGTTGGTTATTTGAGATCCTTCACGATTTTGTTGGACTACCGGGTTTATATGGGCTCTAGTATGATGGTTTGATCACTTCGTTGATTGCTATGGTACTTGTGCTCTTATAAATTGGACGGTTCTGTGACAGCTGGCATCAGAGCAAGGATTCAATAGTAAAACTTGTCATATGTGTATTTAAAAACAAAGGTTTTGTGTTATAAAAACCTAAAGTGTGCTAGTGGTCATCTCCTTTATGCCCAGTTAAGAACTTTTAGGTGGCTATTTAAGTACTAACATGGGGGGTTATTACTTTCGTCGTCCATACGGCGTGCTATTGTATGGATGCCATTCACTTGAATGGTAATGTATGGATCAAATGCCTCTATGCTAAGGTAAGAAGGTAAAGTTGATGAGTGGCTTGACCGCAAGACGTGAGCGTGCGGTCGGGGAGAGCTAGTTTTGATACGACTGTATATGCATGCTTGCATGTGTGTATGGTGCGTATTTAATTGTGGGTATAAATTGTCATCGGGTAGTTTTGATACAGAAGTATATGTATGGGGATACATATATGGAAGTATTTAGTTGCAATTTAGATCCTGCATTTACATTTCGGTACTTATATCTGTTGGGTTGGGCTGAAATGAATTTTCTGCAGGTACACTAACAATGCACCATGTAGATCGACTAGTTACCACTATTTGAGAGAACGTATGTATGCCACCACGTATGTCATTAGGAATTATTCTTTTCTAAGTTTGTGAGGACATACGGAACGAGCATACATCATGGTGCATTATTCATTCATGTTCCTGCATTGTTCCCCCTTAAATGATCTATCGTTAAGTAAACCGTTTCTTTTGCACGTGTCTCCCTTAAGTGGTAACTAAAGATGAAGAGGTGAAGCCTTGTGAGGATGACCATGGTGATGGTGTGCCCGACATCGATAGCGACCACCCCGAGGAGTAGTTTAGCTATAGTAGTGCGAGCACACTAAGCGATCTTTTGGTGATGTTATGTTGTGGAATTGAATTATTGTGCCTCTGTGTTATTGTATGAATTTATGATTCTCTCCAGTAATTACAGTATGGCATAATTTTTGCAATTCTTCTGCAATCTTTGGGCATCCTCCAATAATCATTTGTTGTTGCAACTTCGCAGATGACGTGCACTCGTAGGGGAATTTTTGGTGATGATGCGGGTGGTAACGATGGTCATGGCAATGGCCATGAGGATCTTCCCCCACCACCGCCTCCTACCCCAGCTGAGATGATGGCTCAGCTAATGGAAACTCAACGTGCTATGGGTGAAGTGTTGTACGGTCTCGCGCAGAATGCTGGACAAGGACATGGAAGAGATCAGCATCAGGGACCTGAACCTAACCAGTTTAGTACTTTTAAGGACTTTCTCGACACCAAGCCTCCTGTCTTTAAGGAAGCAGAAGAACCACTGCAGTCAGATGAGTGGTTGAATACAATTGAACAGAAGTTCTGTCTCTTAAGGCTCACTGAACACTTGAAGACCAAGTATGCATCGCACCAGTTGCATGGGCCGGTAGGCATATGGTGGAGTCATCATCGATCCACTTTGCCTGGAGATGCTCAAATTACATGGAATCAGTTCAAGGTTGCATTTAGGGGGCATTATATTCCCCCAGGTCTGATGAGCATGAAGCATACGGAATTCATGAGGCTGACATAGGGAACTAAGAGTTTGACAGAGTATCTGCATGCCCTTAACAATTTGTCAAGGTATGCTATAGAGTTTGTGGATACAGATGCAAAGAAAATTGCTAGTTTCAAGCGGGGCCTTAGCTCAAAGCTGATGAAGACGCTCGCTAACAACAAATGTGCTACCTTCAATGAGTTTGTTAGTGATGCACTAACCCAAGAGAACCAGAACAACATCTATACAGTGTCCAAGAATCGCAAGCGAGCTTTTGAAGCAGGAGTATCTCAGTCCCAAGCTCCTACCAATGTAAGACCCTAGTTCCGCCCTCTAGCTCCAAAGTTTAGACCACCCTAGAAGAAGGCACAGCCAAGTCAAAACCAGCAAGTATACCGCAAGGCTTATTCTGTTGCTCTACCTAAGGGTAGCACTGCACAGAGTAGCTCCAATGTTCCACCTAATGGTATGCCATGTTGGAACTACAACAAGACTGGCCATTGGTCAAGAAATTGTCCATATCCCAGGAAGAACAACAACCAAAAGGAGAACAATTCTAGTGGACATCAGGGACATGTGCACTATACCACCATGGAAGAGATTCCCTCTGGTGAAGTGGTCACGGCTGGTATGTTTCTCGTGAATCATCATCCTGCAGTTGTTTTATTTGATTCTGGAGCTTCGCATTCTTTCATGAGTCCAATATTTGCATCCAAGTATGATAAGAAAATAGTGGTAGTAGAAAAGGGTGGTTATTGCATAAGTGCTGCTGGGAGCAACATTTCTACCAACCAGATAGTTAGAGGTGTACGCATCCAAATAAGTGAATGGGAATATACTGCTAACCTAGTGATATTATCGGGATTAGGTATTGATGTGATCTTGGGGATGAATTGGATGAAGAACCATGGTGTTCTTATTGATACCTCGACTAGAACTGTTATGTTGAGGGATCCCAAGAATAATGAGGCTTTTCTAGTACCCCTTCCTAGGGAGTTTGATCTCCATAATGTGGCCAATGCTATCCAGTCTGTGGCCCTTCCTGATATTCTGGTAGTATGTGAATTTCTGGATGTCTTTCCTGAGGAATTGCCAGGGTTACCACCGGACAGAGAAATAGAGTTCAAGATAGAATTGTTGCCTGGTACCGCACCTATTTCCTGAAGACCTTATAGAATGCCTCCCAATGAGTTAGCAGAATTGAAGAGTCAATTGCATGAACTGTTAGAGAAGGGTCTCATTCGCCCCAGTTCATCACCTTGGGGTTGTCCTGCCATATTCATGAAAAAGAAGGACAAGTCTTTGCGAATGTGTGTGGACTATCGACCACTCAATGCTGTTACTATCAAGAACAAGTATCCTTTGCCTCGCATTGATATCTTGTTTGATCAATTGTCGAAAGCAAAAGTGTTCTCTAAGATTGATTTGAGGTCAGGTTATCACCAAATCAAGATTAGGCCCGAAGACGTACCTAAGACTGCTTTTTCCACTAGGTATGGCCTTTATGAGTATTTAGTCATGTCCTTTGGATTGACCAATGCTCCTGCCTACTTTATGTATTTGATGAACTCGGTGTTCATGCCTGAACTTGACAAGTTTGAGGTTGTGTTCATCGATGATATCTTGATTTATTCTGAGACGGCAGAAGAACATGAAGAGCACTTGAGAGTGGTATTATCGAGACTAAGAGAGCATAAGTTGTATGCAAAGTTTAGTAAATGTGAGTTTTGGTTGAAGAAGGTACCTTTCCTAGGTCATGTTTTATCAAAAAATGGAATCTCTGTAGACCCATCCAAAGTACAAGAAGTGATGGATTGGAAAGCCCCAACCTCAATTCATGAAGTCCGAAGTTTTCTTGGTTTAGCTGGATATTATCATCGGTTTATCCTGGATTTCTCTAAGATATCCAAGCCTATGACTAGGTTACTTCAGAAGGATGAGAAGTTTGTTTGGACACCAGAGTGTGAAGCGGCTTTTCACACATTGCGGACATTGCTGACTACTGCTCCTGTGTTGGCACAGCCTGATATTGAGAAGCCATTTGATATATTTTGTGATGCCTCAGGAACCGGTTTAGGGTGTGTTCTGATGCAGGAAGGCCGAGTCATTGCTTATGCCTCACGCCAATTCAGAAAGCATGAAGTCAACTATCCAACGCATGATTTAGAGCTTGCCGCAGTTGTCCATGCTTTGAAGATTTGGAGACATTACTTGCTTGGTAATGTTTGCCATATCTACACTGATCACAAGAGCCTGAAGTACATTTTCACTCAACCTGAGTTGAACATGAGGCAACGAAGATGGCTAGAATTGATCAAGGACTACAACCTAGAAGTGCATTATCATCCGGGTAAAGCCAATGTAGTTACCAATGCCTTAAGTCAGAGTATCATGGTAATTCTTTGTTGGAAGATGGTTTCAATTTATTGCATCCGGTGGTCCTACACAATATCATAGTTAGTTGTTCTATAGAGTCAAGGATCATTGAGCTGCAAAAGACCGATGTTGGTATATTCCACATCAAGAGAAAAATGAAAGAAGAAGAAAGTAAGCATTTTCGGTCAGATGAGAATGATGTTCTATGGTTTAAAGATCGGCTTGTAGTGCCGAAAGATAGGGAGTTGAGGAACCAAATCCTAGAGGAAGCTCATTCGTCCAAGCTACCCATTCACCCGGGTAGCAGCAAGATGTATCAAGATTTGAAGAATAGATTTTGGTGGACCAAAATGAAGAAAGAAATTGCGGCATATGTGGCAAGATGTGATAACTGTTGCCGAGTGAAGGCCATTCATATGAAACCAGCAGGTTTACTTCAGCCACTGTCTATTCCAAGTTGGAAATAGGATGACATTAGTATGGATTTCATTGTTGGACTTCCAAAGACCCAAAAAGGTCATGATTCAATATGGGTAATTATTGACCGTCTCACCAAGTCTGCACATTTTATTCCTGTTAATGTCCAGTATCGACCTCATCAATATGCAAAGCTGTACATGGAACAAATTGTCAGATTGCATGGTGTACCTAAGAGTATTGTATCAGATCGAGGGTCCCAATTTGTTAATCATTTTTGGGAACATCTGCATAAGTACTTGGGTACCACATTGATTCACAGCTCTGCTTATCACCCCCAGACCGTAGGTCAAACTAAACGCGTGAATCAGATACTGGAAGATCTGTTGAGAGCATGTGTGATTTCTTCCAAGGGTTCATGGGAGGACTGGTTACCTTTAGTGGAATTCTCCTACAATAATAGTTATCAAGAGAGTATTAAGATGGCTCCATTTGAAGCTTTATATGGTCGCAAATGTAGGACCCCTCTAAATTAGATTGAGCCTGGTGAAAGAAGATATTATGGAATTGACTTTATCAAAGAAGCTGAAGAACGAGTTCAAATCATTCAGCAACATATAGAAGCCGCTCAATCAAGACAAAAGAGTTATGCAGATAAGAGGAGAAGTCCTATTATATTCCAAGTCGGAGATTATGTGTATCTGAAGGTATCCCCAATGAGGAGAGTGCAAAGATTTGGAGTGAAACGAAAACTTGCTCCTAGGTATGTTGGACCATACAAGATCACTGCACAAAAAGGGCCGGTAGCCTACCAACTCCAGTTACCTCTAGAAATGAAAGCAATATTCAGTGTTTTTCATGTCTCCCAACTCAAGAAATGTCTTCGTGTGCCCAAAGAAGTAATTAAACCTACTAGTATCAAGATTCAGTCGGATTTGACTTATGAAGAGAGACCTATTAAAGTGCTTGAAGCAATGGAAAGAGTGACCCGTAGCAAAGTCACCAAGTCCTACAAGGTGGTTTGGAATAATCATAGTGAACAAGATGCTACGTGGGAACGTGAGGATTATCTTTGAGAGGTTTATCCTAGTTTCTACGAAGAATGGTAGGTCATGCAATCTCGGGACGAGATTTCTTTATGGGGGGAAGGGCTGTAACACCCTCGGTGTTAAGCATGCACTTAACCTTGACATTTCATGATCACAATCATCATTGAGCATTCATGAACATGAGCATCATTCATTCATTCACAAGCTTATATCGCATGAAACATGTTTTTGAAACATTGCAACATATTGTATATTTCATGTGTGTTGTTCTATGAAATGACTAGTGTGCAACATGTGCAACTCACTTTAGTGAATCAAAGTTAGTTTGCTATGCAACAAGATCATGAAACATGTGAAACAGGACTATGAAACATTTGTAACATTTCATGTGTTTTTCATTGTTTCAGTACATACCTTGCTTGATTCTTGTGTGACCAATGTATGGTGTGGCTAAAAATCCTTTTAAGTAACTTAGTTACACTTAGAATGTCATTTGGGACATTGTTCATGTTGATCACTTTGACTAATTAAGTTCCCAAGTCATGGTTTGACCCAGTTTGACCCCTAATACTTTGGTTTGACTGTTTAAAAAAATGTAGCTTAGGATGTTTGCATGTCTGAGCAACCTAAAGAAAAGTTGTAGCAAATTTTATAAGGAACAAATTTTGTTTAGAAGCCAAGTCATGAAAATGTGCACAACATGTTCAAAAATGGCCCACAAGTCAGGATTGAAAGCTGTTTCAACAATTGAAAATTTTTCTAAGTGTTATACTGGATTTCAGTTTCATGAACTTGACTTTGGCTTGATATAACTTGTAATCCTTTGTGAATTAGACTTTGATCCTTGAATAGAAGTTGTAGATGGAAGGTAGGGCTACAACTATCATGTTCATGGTTTTCGCTTATGATCAACAGATTAGTCATTTTAACGCGTGGATGATGCACTATCAGGCTTGCTTTGGAACTCTGAATGGCGTGCTATAGTGCCGTCGGGGTTCAGAAGACCACCGCCGCGTGGCGCCACACGTCGCTGGCCGTCTGACCGCGTTGGCCACGCGCCGCGGACGTCCTAGCACGGCCGGCAATGACATGAACCACCCCATGCGCCTGCCCGACCAGCTCACACTCCATTTCGTTTTCTCATTTGCCTCCACCATGCGCCGTAGCCAGCGCAGCCGCTCTGCCATTGCTGCCAAGGAGCTCCACCATCGCCTAGCTCCATAGCCACCGCAAAAATGCAACTGTCAGCTCAACCACAGCTCCGCCGTGACCTCACCTACCTCGTCGACCGTCTAGCCGTGCCATCCGTGCCCTAGGTGAGAGCCCGTGACCGTTTTTCCACCGCCGCCTCCATGGCCGCATCTCGCCGGAGTGGAGCTCACCGTGGCCAACCACCACCGAGACTCCCTCATCTCCCTTTCTCTGCCTTTGTAGCACCATAGTGACCTCATGGAGCTCGTACCGAGCTTGGATGTGGCAGCAAGAGCTCGCCGCCGTCGGCACCTCACGCCGGGGCTCTGCCGTGCCGCCATCACCAGTGACAAGCTACCTCCGGTTAACCCTAGGTCCCACTAGTAGCATTGATTGACGCGGTTCGTCACATAGATCACGTAGGCGTCCTCCTTTTCGCCGGATGAGTCACCGCCAACGAGCTACGCCATCTGCCGCACCGTCGCAAGCCACCTCCCCTATTTCCTGTTGCTGACCGGTGGGGTCGTCTGACCCGGGGGTCCCGCTTGCCAGTGACCGTTGAGCAATAGGATAGTTCAAAAATGCAGATTTGTTGCTATTTTGTGAATTTTGTAACTGCAAATGTGTAGATCCAAATTTGGTGATTTAAATTTTATTAGACTCACAGCGAAGTCTAGTATTTAAGAAAAATATGATATGAGCATATGTTGTAGAAAATTTGGATGAATTAAATAGGGATTTGAAATATGTTTTCAAATGCATGTAAACTTGTTTGAATTGTATCTTGAGTTTCTGTAATCCAAAAATTAGGAAATTTTGTGGGTAAGCTAGTCTGGCTTAGTAGAGACTCTGGTTAAAATTTGAGAGACATTGCATGTGTAGTTTTTGAGTTATAGATTTTTCTTTTATCACTCATTGATACTTGGGTGAATTTTTATAAATTATATAGGAATCCATTGACCATGAAATTTTGTGGGAAGTATCCTAGTACCTTAAGGATGCTAGGAAAAATATGGAATCTATTGTTTGACACTTTTCACTAAGGTTTCCAAATTATTTCATTTTAAGCCACTATGCCTTATCATTTTTGTGTGAGGTGTTATACTTACTCAAATGGTGTGAAATTTTTATGGTAGTCTACTTAGAACATGTAGTACCTACTGTAATTTTTGCAGATTTAATGGTAGAGTTTTCATATATGTTTACCATTTCCCCTGATTAATTAAATAAATTAAGAAGAACATTAAAAGAAATGATTTGGTGGTAAACACCTTACTTTCTGGTATTGTTTTGCTATGTGTGATGAGTTAGTAAAGTTGGTCTTGTTCAATTATATGTTTGAAACATAAGTTAATAATTATTTCTCACGTTATGTAATCCTGGACAGCAAAGCATAGATTCACTATTTTGACTATGATAGATTGTGATTAGGCTTTTGGTGATTTAATAAGAGTTGTAGGCAATTTTATAAGCTTTCCAGAAAGTTTAACATCAAAGCATTTGGATAAGTATAACTTCAGTTATGATGTAAACATGTAACTGCCGTATGTAGTTTAGACATGGCATTGTGTGAAATTGGTAAGTAGATGGAGAAGAGATATGCACCTACTCATTAGTAGGGAGTTAGCATTGTTATCATTTTTCTACTTCACATCATTGTCATAGCATGTACCTCCTATTACCACATCCTCCGTGATCCATCTTATGCATTCATGGTACTTATTTATGCATATGCATGCAATAGGTGCAACCGAGGGGATCACACTTGTGGAACTCGACGCCGAGCCGCAGGAGGAGAATCAAGAAGTTCAGCACCTAGAGGTTGCCGGAGAAGGAGAGCCTGAAGCCGATCACCTTCCCGAGTGCCCCGATCACCAGCCTTCGACGTTTGTGAAAGGCAAGCCCCGGAGCATTATAAGTCTCCCTATTTTATTAATGTCACTTAAAGTTATTCGTATTGCTGCATTACGTGACAGGAGTTGTTTGTAAACACTTGCTGCATACTACCATTCCTTGACCAAATATATCTACCACAGATCTTATTAAGTCCAGGAACGTTTATCATGCTTAGCTCTGCTTAGACCGGTAGAAGTCGGGTGATTCCCTGTCACCTGCGAGCTATAGGTGATGACTTAATCACGGTTGGCTATATTGTGCTATCGTGGAACATAACCTGGTATTGTTGAATAAATGGAGACCGGGTGGAGTCTTATATGTGGTATTGTAGTGACTCCACCTGTGTCGTTTAAGGACCAGATGTTGGTGGTCATCTTGTCATGTTGAACGCAGCCTCTCACATAGTTGGTTGGATAAGTCGTTCCGACCGCGAAGCCGAGTAGCTCATCTCAGGCCGGGACCACGAGCAGTTCAAGTGCGCACTCTGGATGGTAGTAAGGATGTGCGGAGAGCCATTGGCGTAAGCCCATGGGCGGGTTAGAGTCCCGATCACCCTTGGCAGAGTGGTTCTTTGATTGTGCGGCGCTGGTCGTACCCGCGAATTTGGTTCCTGATTTGTACCAAAGGTGACCTAAGGCTACCTTCGTGAGGCATGCCTGGGTGTGTGTTAGGAATATTTCCCCAGCTGGGTAGGAATCGATTCGAATCGCCGTCTCTCCCGGATAGTGAGAACTTGACTTGAGTTCCTTTCATCGTAGTAATTTATGGAAAGGGTGAAAATGATGGTTATGAGATTATGCAAGAACTCAACTGGATATGGTTATTATTGTGATGAATTAATGGTATCAACATGTTTGGCATAGGATAGTTGCTAATCTAGTATGAGACAGGATTAATAGCTAGCGATTTCCAATTATAGAGATGTTGGATAACTTATGCTTTTCTGCAAATAATGTCTACCAGCTCTACTTATAAAGCCTTGCATACTCCTTGGTGTCTTAGTATTTTAGTCAGACAGGTAAGTCTCGCTGAGTACCTTCTCGTACTCAGGGTTTTATCCCCTTTGTTTCAGATAATGTTATGTTTCATGGCTACTGCAAGAACTATCTTGCTCCTGCTATGGATGAGGACTAGGACCATGGGCAATGGTCATTCTATTTTTCATCTCACCTTTGTGCTTTTGGTTGGAGATGACTATGACACTGGCTTTGTATTAAACTACGTGTGATGTTTATGTTAAACTACTTCGCTTCCGCTACTTTCAAACTTGGTTTGTAATAATTATTCGAACTCTGATGTATAAGACATATTTGTGAACTGTGATGTAACATGTGACTGGTTGTGTTGAATCTCTACGATCTTGGTTTGTATATTAGTTGTTTGAGATCCTTCATGATTTTGTTGGACTACTGGGTTTATATGGGCTCCAGTATGATGGTTTGATCGCTTCGGTGATTGCTATGGTACTTGTGCTCTTATAAATTGGACGGTTCTGTGACAAAGAAGGGCTACCATGCTAGAAGGAAGAAATCTTCATCCAAGAACAAGGAAGAGTCAAGAAGGTGCTTCAATTGTGGAAGCAAAGATCATCTTGTTGCTCAATGCCCATACAATAGTGACAAAGATGATGACAAGAAGAAGGACAAGTAGGAAAAGAAAGAGAAGAAGGACAAGATGACCTTCAAGAAGAAGAAGGGTGGTTCATATGTGGTCACTTAGGATAGTGATGCTTCCTCAAGTGATGATGATGATAGTGATAATGACAATACCACCAAGAAGAAGGCACTTGCAAGCATTGCTATCAATAAGAAGCCTTCTCTCTTCAACACTCCATCATGCTTCATGGCTAAGGCCACTAAGGTACAAATTTGTGATGATGGAAGTGATGAGGAACATGATAATAAAAATAAAAATGATAGTGATAGTGATAGTGATGATGATGAACCAACTAAGGATGAACTATTTGATATGCTAGAAGATGCTAAAGAACACTTTGACATTAAGAGAAGGGAATGCAAAAGCTTGCGTAAGGAACTAAAAGCCCTTAAGCAAGCCTTTGATGAGCTCAATGCATCTCATGAGAGGCTAGAGGAAGCCCATGAGGAGCTTGGCAAGGCTCACAAGAAGCTTGAAAAAGCTCATTCCTCTTTGCTTGATGAGCAAAATGAGAAGAAGCATGTTGAGACATGTAATGTAGGCTTAACTTGTGACCTAATTGATGAATCATTATCTATGCCTATCATTATTGCTTCCACCAACCCTTCTTGTAGCACTTCTACTTCCACCTCATCTAGTAGTGTTGGTTTTACTTGTGATGCCTCACTAATGGTTGAGAATGAGACCCTCAAGAAGGAGGTCAATAAGCTCACTCACACCTTGGCTAAGGCCTATGGTGGTGAGGACCGCTTGCTTATGTGCTTAGGTAGCCAAAGAGCTTCTCTCTATAAAGAGGGATTGGGATATACCCCCAAGAAAGGCAAGGTGGCCTTTGCTCATTACAAGACTAGTTTTGTGAAGAACAATGGTCGGTTTTGCACTAGTTGAAGTAAGGTGGTCATAAGAAGCATGAGTGTAAGAATAAGAGCAAAAATGCTAATCTATCCTCAATTAAGATAAATTCTTTCTATGTGCTTACTAAGGGTACAAATAGTGTGAAGGCTAAGTTCATTGGTGCACCTTGGGTGGGCTCAAAGAAGAAAGCCATTTGGGTGCCAAAGAGCTTAGTGACTAACCTTCAAGGACCCAAGCAAGTTTGGGTACCTAAAAAGAATTAATCTTCTTTTGTAGGTCAATTACAAAGCTGGAGGAAGGCATTGGGTTCTTAATAGTGGGTGCACTCAACGCATGACTGGTGATGCAAGAATGTTCAACTCAATCAATACCAATGGCAATGATGGTTATAATAGTATCATATTTGGTGACAATGGCAAAGGCAAGGTCCAAGGGCTTGGTAAGATTAAAATATCCAATGACATGAGCATATCCAATGTGTTGCTAGTAGAGAGCTTGAACTTCATTTTGCTATCCGTGGCTCAATTATGTGATCTTGGAATCAAATGCATATTTGGGGTAGATGATGTAGAGATAATAAGTATAGATGGCTCTAACTTGATCTTCAAGTGCTTTAGATATGAGAATCTATACTTGGTTGATTTCAATACTAGTGAAGCTCAATTATCTACATGTTTGTTCACTAAGTCTAGCATGGGTTGGTTATGGCATAGAAGGCATGGTCATGTTGGAATGAAACAATTGAATAGATTGGTTAAGCATGACTTGGTTAGAGGCTTCAAAGATGTTGTGTTTGAAAAGGATAAGCTTTGTAGCTCTTGTCAAGCCGGCAAACAAGTTGGAAACACCCATCCTAACAAAAGCATGATGAGCACTAATAAAGCATTTGAGTTATTGCACATGAATTTATTTGGACCAACACAATACACTAGCATTGGTGGAAACAAATATGGCTTTGTGATAGTAGATGATTATACTAGATATACTTAGGTATTCTTTCTAGTGGACAAAAGTGACGTGTTTGCAACATTCAAATCATTTGTCAAGGGCATTCACAATGAGTTTGAAACAACTATCAAGAGAGTTAGAAGTGACAATGGTAGTGAGTTCAAGAACACTAGAATTGTTGAGTTATGTGATGAATTTGGAATTAGACATCAATTCTCGACCAAGAACACTCCACAATCAAATAGCCTTGTTGAGAGGAAGAATAGAACACTCATTGATATGGCAAGGTCTATGCTTAGTGAGTACAATGTGAGTCAATCTTTTTGGGCCGAAGCTATCAACACGGCTTGCTATTGTAGCAACCGCCTCTATTGTCACCCATTGAAAAAGAAGACACCATATGAGCTCTTGAATGGTAGAAAGCCCAACATTGCATATTTTCGGGTCTTTGGTTGCAAATGCTATATCTTAAAGAAAGGCACTAGATTAGGCAAGTTTGACAAGAAATGTGATGAAGGATTCCTACTTGGTTATTCCACTACAAGCAAAGCATATAGAGTTTGGAATTTGGATAGTGGTACTCTTGAGGAAGTTCATGATGTTGAATTTGATGAAACCAAGGGTTCACAAGAAGAGAATAAGAACTTGGAAGATGTTAGAGACATTCAACTTTCAAATGCCATGAAGAACATGGATGTTGGTGAATTGAGGCCTAGGCAAGTGAATGATGATGAAGATGATCAAGTGCAAGTGCTCTCTAACTCAAATGTGCAAGATGATACAAATCAAGCTAGTACAAGTGACTCTCATGATAATGAACAAGATCAAGTGGTTGGTACATCATCTCAATCCAATGATCAAGCAAGTGCAAGCAATCAAGTTTCAATACTCCAACCAACCAATATTGCAAGGGATAATCCAATGGACACTATAATTGAAGATATTTCTAGAGGTGTACAAACAAGATAAAGATTGGCTTCATTTTGTGAGCATTTCTCATTTGTGTCATCTATTGAACCAAAGAAGATAGATGAAGCATTGAAGAATATTGATTGGGTGAATGCTATGCATGAAGAATTGAATAACTTCACAAGAAATCAAGTATGGGAATTGGTAGAGAGACCAAAGGGACATAATGTGATTGGAACCAAATGGGTCTTTAGAAACAAGCAAGATCAAGATAGGATAATAGTAAGGAATAAAGCAAGATTAGTAGCACAAGGATATACACAAGTTAAAGGTCTTGACTTTGGAGAAACATATGCCCTGGTTGCTAGATTGGAAGCAATTAGAATCTTGCTAGCCTATGCTTGTGTCCACAACATCAAGCTCTATCAAATAGATGTTAAGAGTGCATTTCTCAATGGTTACATCAATGAAGAAGTATATGTTGAGCAACCTCCCGGTTTTAAAGATGACAAGAAGCCCGACCATGTGTACAAGTTGAAGAAGGCATTGTATGGATTGATGCAAGCACCTAGAGCATGGTATGAGAGATTGAGGGACTTCCTACTCTCTAAAGGGTTCATGATGGTCAAGGTTGACTCCACTCTTTTCATCAAGAAGATTGTAAAAGATTTATTTATGTTGTAAATCTATGTTGATGACATCATATTTGGATCAACCAATGAAGACTTTTGTGAAGAATTTGGAAAGATGATGGCTAATGAGTTTGAGATGTCCATAATTGGAGAGTTGAGTTACTTCCTTGGTCTTCAAATCAAGGAACTAAAGAATAGTACATTTGTGAGTCAAGGCAAGTATATCAAGGACATGATCAAGAAGTTTGGAGTGATAGCAAAGCCATTAGTACACCAATAGAAACAAATGGCAACTTGGATAGTGATGCAAGTGGCAATATGGTGAATCAAAAATTGTATTGGTCTATGATTAGAAGCCTACTCTATGTGACCGCATCAAGGCCGGATGTCATGTTTAGTGTATGCATGTTTGCAAGATTTCAAGCCTCACCAAAAGAAAGTCATTTGAAGGGTACAAAGAGAATATTGAGGTACTTGAAGCATACACAAAATGTCAGTTTGTGGTATCCCAAAGGAGCAAAGTTTGAGCTAGTTGGTTATTTCGACTTGGATTATGCAGGATGCAAGGTTGAAAGGAAGAGCATCTTGAGCACATGTCAATTGTTGGGAAGATCACTTGTTTTATGGTAATCAAAGAAGCAAAATAGTGTTGCATTATCAACCGCTGAAGCTGAATACATATCCACTGGTAGTTGTTGTGCACAAATACTTTGGATGAAGGCTACTTTGAGTGACTTTGGAATCAAGTTCAAGAAAGTGCCATTGCTATGTGACAATGAGAGTTGCATTATCAACCCTTATTTAGAGGTGTGAAGAGGCTTGTCCTTGGATCAAACCGAGTTAAATATCTTTGGCAAATAATCTAGATTGGACCAAATTTGGGAAAATAATCCTCACCCCATTGATTGACATTGATAGTCTCAACCTATCTACATTTTGAACCTTTGTGGTCATTGATGACAAAGAGGGAGAAAAGCAAAGATATAAGTGTTAAGGGGAGAAATAGTGTACTAAGATAGTGAAAAGACAACAAGGGGGAGAGATATGACAAAGGAAGGGGATCAATTAAAATTTTGAGCACACAAGTAGGGGGAGCAAGCTCATGAACTTGTATGGTGCATTTAAATGTGGATTTCATATGTTTGCTTGCATGGCACAAGTTTTAAATTTCAATATCCATGCTTGTGTGGTGTATGCTAGTTGTAGGTTTGAATGATGAAATGAAAAACTAGCATGCATAGTTTAAGTAACTAGACTCATGCTCACATTATGAAAACTAGACCCTTGCTTCTAATGTTGATCTCACGGGGTATTCTAGTTCTTATGTATGTCTAGTTACTCATGGTGCTAAGGATGGTATATTGGTGCACTCCGATTGGTATCATGCTTCAAAGGTCCATCTTAGGTCCATCTTTTATACCTTAGCATCATGTGGTAGACATTGTCTCTTATATTTCCTATCTAAGCATATGTGCAAGCTACAATCCAAACTCTTAACACATGTGTAGGGGGAGCAATTGCTACCATTTGGGGTTCTTGAAACTTGTCCATATCCTTTTACACATGGTAAATATGCTTGGGCAATCAACATGGATTCAATCTGAATTCAATTCATATCTTTGTATAAGGGTTGTCATCAATTATCAAAAAGGGGGAGATTAAAAGCTCTAGTTTGGTTTTGGTGAATTGATGAAACCCTAAGTGCTAACCTAGTTTATCAAAGTGATCATGAGATAGGTAGCACATTCAAAGTGGTGAAACAAATGAAGATCATGACATGATGATGGTGATGCCATGGTGATGATCAAGTGCTTGGACTTGAAAAGAAGAAAGAGAAAAATGAAAGGCTCAAGGCAAAGGTATATGTGGTAGGAGCCATTTGATTTTGGTGATCAAGACACTTAGCATGTGTGATCACATCTAGGTTCGATAGCCATACTATTAAGAGGGACGAAACTCGTATCGAAATACGGTTATCAAAGTGCCACTAGATGCTCTAACTCATTGCATATGCATTTAGGATCTAGTGGAGTGCTAACACCCTTGAAAACATTTGTAAAAAATGCTAACACATGTGCACAAGGTGATACACTTGGTGGTTGGCACATTTGAGTAAGGGTAAAGAAGATAGAGTTGAAAAGGAGTTAGTCACGCTGGCCACAGAGTGACCGAACGCGTCCGGTATGGCAACTGGACGTGTCTGGTACTAATGATCGGACTCTAGGAGCATCTTGTCCGGTGTGACCGGACGTGTCCGGTCAGCCTAGAGCAGCTGTGGGAGCTCTCTAGACTCAACCAGATGCTGCATCTCCCGTGTCTGGTCTAGTGTGACCGAACGCGTCCAGTCGGCCTAGAGTGGCTCTGGGAGATCTCTGGACTCGACCGGACACTGAGTCTCCTACATCCGGTCGTCCACACCGAACGCATCCGATCATAGTTGAGTGTGGTACTTGTGGTAGCAATAGCTACTTTGTTTGAATGGGACACGTGGCAATGAGGCAGCGACCGGACGCATCCAGTCACCCACCAAACATGTTCGGTGCACACGATCGGTGTGTCCAGTCATCCCGTAGTCTGCCCAATAATTGAGCCAATGGCTCTATTCGTGGGGGCTCTCTATTTAAGCCCCATGGCTAGTTCAAGCACACTCTCTTGGCCATTTGCATTGACATAGCAACCTTGTGAGCTTAGCCAAAGCCCTCCCATTCATCTCCATCATTGATTCATCATCTTTGTGAGATTATGAGTGAATCCAAGCACATTGCTTGAGTGTTTGCATCTAGAGGCACTTGGTGTTCATATTTTGCTACGGGATTCACTTGTTACTCTTAGTGATTGCTGCCACCTTGATGGCTTGGAGCAACGAGGATCATCGAGCGGAGGTTGGTGATTGTCTTTGGCTCCGATCATGGTGATTGTGAGGGGTTCTTGACCTTTTCCTGGCGGAGAGCCAAAAGGTACTCTAGTAAATTGCTTGTGGCTTGTGTGATCCTCATCTTGTGTTGGTTGTGCGACACCCTATTGAGGGTTTGGCATGTGATGCCAATTAGCGCGTGAACCTTCAAGTGAGTGAATTGCCACAACGAGGACTAGCTTGCCAGCAAGCAAGTGACCCTCGGTAAAAAATCATTGTGTCAACATCTGATTCTGAGGTGATTGGTATTCATTCTTGTGATTGATTGGTTCATTCCTTGACTCGATGGTATAACCATCTTGCTCTCTCTCTCTTTACAATACCACAAACTAGTTGTCGAGCTCTTTAGTGTAGCTAGCCGTGAGAGCTTGTTAGTTTGGTTAGTGTGACTCTTTAGTTAGCATTTGAGAGCACACTAACTTTGTGTAGTGACATATCCATTGTGTGGATGGAGACTATAGAAACTAGAATTGTGGTAGGTGGCTTGCATTATTAGTAGGCTAGCGCAACACTCACTTTGCCTTATATTTGTCTAACTGGTTTGCTAAGTGTTGTTGTAGAGAATTTTAATAAGCTATTCACCCCCCTCTAGCCATTAGAACCTTTCAGCCCCGCTGCCAGGTTAGGAGATCTATTAGGAGTGATGATCTGATCGCATCCATCGATCGGGTCACTGACCGCTTAGCAGAATGTCAGCTCCTCGTGGATTCGGTCTTAGACCAATCCAGGGCGAGTGATGATTTTCCTGCACTCCAAGATCACTGAGACGCTGCAACCGAGTGACCTGCTCGGCCACACCATTTGAGGCGACCAGATTCTGATCTGGTGATCACGGCTACTCCAGAGGGGTGTATGGCGCCACGCTGACCACTTCCCGCTATTGGCCTACGCTTGGCCAACTACGAGGCCCTATCATTTTGGGCTAGAGGGTGTGGGATTTGCGTACTAGAACGCTGTCCACCACCTCTTTGTCAACCATGTTGAGCGTGACCATGCCACCGATCCCTACATGATCGACCCGACTGACTTCGGTCAGCCTACGCTCATGGTCAACATGGTGGCTATTCACTAGCTCTCGGATGATTCCCCTCTTTCGACCGAATTTCTTCACAACATTCTGAATGAGAGCCCCAATGACTATTCCAAGGGCTCAACCAAGACTATTCCAAGCTGCCCTACTTTCCCTCTAGGGTTCAGGGTCATGATTTTCCACATTAGCCACAGTAGCGTCACTAAGGACAACGAAACTATTGAAGAGCGTGAAGTTCGTCTAGCAAAGAACGCTGATCGCCAACATCGCCGAGATGCAGAAGTAGCCCAAGTGGCTGAAGAGGATGGTCATAGCCCACCCCACCATCAACGTAATCTAGAAGAAGCATTCAACATGGTGGGTGACTAGCCAGTCTACTAGACTCCGAGAGCCAATCTAGCCATCGCTTTCAATGAGCTCGACAAACTCCCTCACACTCTAGAGGTTGAGAAGGTCCGAGCACACATCATAGCTATGCAAGTCCAAGTTAATGAGTTCTAGAACATTCCACCATGTCAGCTTGTAGTCACCGCTCTCGCCGTGAAGGAGGAGGCCAACATCATGGTGTTGATGGCCCCCGACCTCTAGCCAGAGGTCCCTACCTCTATAGAGGATCTAGAGGCAATTATGAAGCTCATTCATGCCACGATGGGTCTCTCAACCTTGATGGTGCTGGGGCAGGCATATATTTCATCTTGCCATTGGGGATAAGCTTTGCTATGTCCTCCACCTACACTTCCGATCATCCAATAATACTGCTAAATACGAGGCGGCACTTCATGGTCTTTGTATAGCTATCGAGCTCTTTGTTAAATGCCTCCAGGTGTACGGTGACTCCACACTTGTGATCAATCAGCTCAACAAGGATTGGAATTGCACCAATGAGAAGATGGATGCTTACTATGCCGCGATAAGAAAGTTAGAAGACAAATTCTATTACATTGAATACCACTGCGTGGTTTGGGACAATAATCAAGCAGCTAATGAGCTGTTAAATATAAGATCAACCTAGGCTAATGTTCTAGCTAGAGTGTTCATCTAGGACTTTGTGGCCCCTTCCATCAAGCAGGAACAAGAAGGCGTTGAAGAAAAACTACCTGCCGAGAAGATAGTCGCAACGATCCTAGGGCTGAGCAGTGATTGGAGGGAACCTTTCATCAAATACCTCACCACCACAAACGTCCTAGCTAACAACATAGAGGGAGAATGCCTTACATGCCGCAGTAAGCATTACATCCTAGTTGAAGGGAAGTTGTACCACAAAAACGCCAAAGGGGAGCTACTCTAGAAGTGCGTCTCCATGGAAGAATGCGAGAAGATACTCAAGGAGATCCACGTAGGCACCTACGACAACCATGTGGCCTCTAGAACACTAGTTAGAAAGGCTTTCTAATTTGGTTTCTATTGGCCCTCAGCCATAGCTGATGCTGAAGCACTCGTTCGCTGATGTGAGAACTTCTCGTTTTCGCCAAACAAATCTACGTCCCAGCTTAGGCCTTGCAAATGATTCCTGCATTGTGGCCCTTTGCATGCTGAGGACTAGATATTATTGGGCCATTCAAGCCTGTGCTATGAGGTTTTTGCTAGGTCTACATCTGCATCGACAAATTCTCCAAGTGGATCGAATACAAACCCCTGGTCCAAGCTATAGTGAACAAAGCAATCGAGCTACTTGACGACATCATTTACCAGTTTGGCCTGCTAAACAGCATAATCACTGACCTTGGGTCCACGTTCACTGGTAGTGACTTCTAGGATTTCTATGATGAAAGATGTATTTCAAACAAATATGTCTCCGTGGCACACCCAAGGCCAACGGCCAAGTTGTGCGCACTAACGGTATGATCCTGGACGCATTAAAAAAATGGCTCTACGAGAAGGAACAGAAACACCAAGACAAATGGCTCAAGGAACTACTAGCAATGGTCTAGGAACTAAGGACCCAGCCTAGTCATAACACTGGTGTCTCCCCATACTTCATGGTTTTTGGCTCTGAGGCCGTATTGCCTACTGACGTCGCATTCCGAGCACCTAGGGTGGAGAATTACAACGAGGAGAACTTTGACCAAGCTCAGCTCATTGAAGTGGACATGTTAGAAGAGTAATGTTTGGTCACCTGTGTTTGGATGGCAAAATACCTTGAAGGCTTATGAAGATACTACAACCGTAATGTCAATGATCGATTCTTTGTGGTTGGAGACTTAGTACTCCATAGGAAACAGAAGACAGATGGGATGCACAAGCTCTCCTCACCTTGGAAAGGCCCCTTCATCGTCAAGGCGGTCACCCAACTAGGGTCCTACAGACTATGCAACATGGATGAAAGAGATGTCCCAAACTCTTTGCACATCAATCTACTTAGATGTTTCTACCCTTGAAGCGTTCATTTCAAAGATATGTACCTTTCATATTTGCGAATTTAATAAAGTTTTTTACACTGATGTTTCTCCATATTGTTTTCCCCATGCTTTTCTGCTAAGCGATTCTAATTCTATGTACAACATATTAAAGATGACACGCCAACTATGCCTAAGGCAAATACCGAACAAACACGTTAACGCTCGGACGTCTCTAGAGACGACCATGCCTCTAACTTCTCCCTGCACGTGCATGGGTGTCTACCCCCTACGTCATGGGTGGTCGACAACGGTTCCTTAGCGATGCCCTATTCTTACCACACACATATGGTACCTGTGCCTCATGTTATGGTTAACGGGCTAGCTAGGTCTAGGGACTCAGCTATACACTACTGATCGGATAGTTTATATCAAATATAAACACAAACACACCATAACAACAAGCGTTCAACAAAAGTTGCTTTTGTACAATGATTCAACATGAGTTTCTTCTAAAATCTATGGAGCACCGCTCCCCCTTCGCTGAACAAGTTGATGTCACTGGCTAATTTCTTCCCCGATTCTTCAGCTTCGTCTTCCGATTTGGTGATCTTTGCAGCATTTGTCCCCCGAGCATAGCCGGTCACCACCTGCTTGAGATATACCAAGGGGTAGTGTCACCACAGCATGGCTAGCATGTGGATGATGGCCCCATGGGTAGTGCTGCGTGTGAACTCCTTGAAGTCCGCCCATGCCATCTGGCAACGGTCGATGATTGACCGATGCGACAAGTCACCAGGCAGCCGGGACGACGCTTTGGGTGGCTCAAAGCCGACATAGTAAAGCATGGGTTTGATTCTCATAATTACTGCCTCTAGCTTGTCATCCCGAGCCTTCAACTAATCAACCAGCACCTAGAATTGTGCGTGCGCCTAGCATCGATATTCTACAATACACCAACATCAACAGACTGAGTATGCTCCTATTAATATCATGAACCAAAATAAAGAAAGGTGCACTTACGTTCAAGGTCTACAATGGCCTTCTTGGTCTTCTCCTCTACTGCCTCCTTCTCTTCAATGAGCTACCTGACGTTCTCACAAGAAAGGCTGAGCTCCATCTCTAGCGATGTACGTCATAGTCAAACATCTTAAAACGTTGAGCACCAACAAAGCCACCAGGCAGTTGTGACGATGCTTCGGGTGGCTCAAAGCCGACATAGTAAAGCACGGGTTTGATTCTCGTAATTACCACCTCTAGCTTGTCATCCTGAGCCTTCACCTGATCATCCAATGCCTAGAATTGTGCATGTGCTTGGTATCAGTATTCTACAATACACCAACATCAACAGATTGAGTACGCTCCTATTAATGTCATGAACCAAAATAAAGAAAGGTGCACTTACGTTCAAGATCTACAATGGCCTTCTCGGTCTTCTCCTCTACTGCCTCCTTCCCCGCAATGAGCTACCTGATGTTCTCATGAGAAAGGCTGAGCTCCATCTCCAGCGATGTATGTCACAGTCAGACATCTTAAAACGCTAAGCACCAACAAAGCAAGACCCAGAGTCATACCTTTCTACTAGTCACCACTATGGCCGAGTTGTTCCCTCAGTGACTGGCTCTCCACCTCCAGCAGTTGCTTCTCCTTTTCTAGCGCCAGCACCTTCACCTCCAAGTCCTACTTACGATGGTGCTCTTGGGTGAGGCGCACTTTGGAGGTCAGTCACCGATGCCTGGAGCTCTTTGTTCTCCTATAGAACCAGGACCATCTCTTCCAACTAACACCGGCACTGTTCAGACACTTTCATCACATTCTATAAAAGCACAAGCATCAAGCGCCACGTCTAACGAAGGAACAAAACACAAAATCTCCTGTAGCTTACCTTGATCTAGCTGATCATCACCGACAGGTCGGCCTTAAGCCTCTTCATCTTCGTGCTTGCCTCCCCCTCCTCAAGCATTTCAAACTCATCGCCACGCTGGATAATTGTACAGAGAAGCTGGGAGGGGGGGGGGCTGAGCGGGCTCTCGCTCAATTTCTTCGATCTCTTTAGTAGCTCCCCGAGGAGGTGATCTCCTCACTTGCTGCCGCATTCTTACGGGGCATTTAAGCCCCACCTCTGCTATCGCCCCAGTTGCGGATGTCACTGGCTCAGTAACCATGGGTGGGTTCTATGTCGCGCTGCTCGGTGTGCCCCCCATGGTCTCTGCTCCTGCTCGGGCTGCTTCTCAGATGCTGTCATCACAGTCCACACTTCCTCAGCATCTAGATTGCCATCATCTTATGCCCCACCGCTAGGAGAGGTTGGCCTAGTGACTTGTGGCTCCTCGATGATAGGAGCAGTTGGAATTGAAGCCATTAGCCCCCCCTCAGCAGGAATGGTCGGACCACCCCCCTATTCCCACAAGCAGTGTGGTAGGAGCTTCTTGTCCCAGTGCCTATTGCCTATCATCGATGGTCAACGGCTGTAGATTTTCAGTTGCCTCTGTGCTACCGCAAAGAAATAGCTCATCAAAATCAAGACTATGTACTGACAGAATACCGCAAATGATGAAGGAACATACAATTGGGACTCCCATCGTGCAGTCCTAAACTGGCATGCCCTCCCTGAGCCCCCCTGACCTATTGTAGAGCCACCTAGCATGTCCGCCATCTTCGATCTTCCCATCTCCGTTGCCATCGGCATCGCCACTCGGGTTGGCTTAGGGGACATGGTTGGAGCCTCTCGTGCCCTCTCAGGGACTTGTCCATCGGCCCCATCATAGCCGTCGTGGTACTCCAGGCGCTCTTGGGGACTGCCGCTGCTGCATCCCGAGCTCATCGCCTCTCCCACATCTTCAACATGGCTAGGCCTGATGGTCGAGGTCTCGCCGCGCTTGGAGGTGCCTAAGCCGCCTGCTTAACTTTAGAGGAAGTGTTCAACAAAACTACCTATCACCTCCAAGGCTTATTGGAGACCCTAATGTTCACTAGGCCCTCCTCACCTAGAGAAGGCCTCAATGTTTTTCTTTGCTTTGCGGATTGCCCCTCATCAACCAGTCGCTTCCCGCGAAGCTTTTCACTGACATACTCCGTCCACGTGTCATTACCTCCAGCTTCTTGGCTCTCTGATGTGGTAGAACCACCTAATCTAATGCCTCCTAGGAGTGCTTATCTTCCATTAGACACTAAGTACTCAAGGGAGGACACCAAATTACAAAGTTCTGTCGAGCACACCCCAAGGGAGAACCCAAAAATCCATATTTTTTCCATCAGGATCGCAAATGAGAGAATAAAACTTACAACATTCTTAAATCATTTCTTACATCACTTTCCATGCAGCATCAGGGTGTAATATTTATTGATTATAACAGCGAAATATACCCATGTTATCAGAGTTATGAACAATTTAATTTAACAGCGGAATATAAACATGTGATCAGAGTTACAGTGGAAATAAATATCTATTCATGACATGATGAAGCATTGATATATAAACTATGACAGCAGATTATAAAACTTCCATTTATAAAAACATTTAGTAAGAGTTATAAATAAAGACTATGATCACAGCGTAAAGGAATCCTCTCTGAGCCCACCAGGAGGAATCTACACACAAGGGTCAGCTCTAGCATCCACCTGTCACCTGCAATAGGGGGAATAAAACCTTGAGTACTCAATTGTACTCAGCAAGACTTACCCGATAGGAGGAAAGAAAAGACTCCAAGGATACGCAAGGCTATCTGGCTTATAGGTTTATTGCATCTGTAGAAAGCATTACTAAGCGTACGTCCTTATATTCAATTTTATTAGCAGTCAGCATTAGTTCATTAACTAACCATTCTATGTAAGCACATGTCCTACTTTCAAGCAGGTGGTAAGCAATTAGAATAATTTTACCATCTTTCATCTTCTAGTTCTTACTATGATGCTAGATTGTAGACAAGTCATACCAGATTACCCGGTGATTCGCGAACCAATGTATCCTAGATGGGTACCCTAAAACACATTCCCCGCTTGTACCCCAGGAACAAGCAAGACTAACCCACTACCCTCCCATCACGGGGTCTAGGTCCCCGTCCAAACTTGGACTCCAAGCTCCCGCTCCTAAGTCTCGGAATTAGTGTGGTGCTTAGACCTCCACCATCCCCGCTTCCAATCAGTCAGTCCAGAAAGAGCCAAAACCCATGACAAGAGAGCAATGAGTCTTCCCGCGCCCATACACAAGTATGTGTTTAGGATAATAAGTCTGTGACCTTCCTAGAACCCAATACAACGGCCAATCCTTAACCGACACAGGCAAAACAAATGCAATTCGAACCTCGCTCGAATGCCAAACCAAGTCTAGATCCAAAGTACCATTCCGTCCGGTCTCCAATTATCATTCATATATATTCCAGGTGATAATAATATAGTGACAACAATAATATATTTCCTATCTCTCACGAGTGATAGGCAATCACTCGACTTCTATCGGAGTCCTGTAGCATAGCAATCTACACGGGCCTATCATACTAGTAAGACTCATAGGATAAAGATATATATATATATATGCAAGTGGGTTTTATTCAACTCCTTAAAACTTAATGCACAAACATAATATAAAGTGCAGAAAAGTAGAGGTTATGCACCGGGACTTGCCTGGGTAACATATAACCAAAAGTTAGTATTTCATCTTGGTGACACGATCTCCAAAAGTATCATCTCACCAACAACACCCGATGACTCTGCGATCCATTGTCGTCCCTATTATGGTATGCAATGCGATGCAGAGATGATGCAACAGTTAATTAACAAGGCAACAACAACTCTTAAAACAGAGTACATACTACGAACTAACAAGCTAGATCTAATGACTAACATACTAATCTACGTATCAACATCGTCGAGAGAGGTGTCATTTCCCAACAAGTGTTTTAGTTATCCAATTCCAAGGTGTTTCTTTAT
>NW_027097156.1:0-13994 GCF_019320115.1 Miscanthus floridulus | reverse complement strand
CGCAGGGTGCCGGTCAGTTCATTTGACCGAGAAGATCAAGTCTGGTGTGACCGGACGCTGGGAGGTCATGTGACCGGACGCTGAGGGCCAGCGTCCGGTCAACTCCAGTAAGGGTCCAGACTTGGAAAAGTGTGACCGGACGCGTCCGGTCAGTGTGACCGGACCCTGAGTATCCAGCGTCCGGTCGTTTACAGTAAGCATCCAAGAGCGACCGGACGCGTCCGGTCGGTACTGACCGGACCCTGATAGCGTCCGGTCATCACTTGAATGCTGGTTCGCGGGTTGAACTGACTGGAGCGTCCGGTCATCACGACCGGAGCGTCCGGTCATCCCACAGAAGCTCATAACGGTTAGTTTTTCAGGCTGGCTTATAAATAGAAGCTCCACTCGTGAGTGGAGTATCCTTTGCTCATTCCAACAGCTGAGAAACACGTTTGTGAGTGCCAAGAAGAGCAAGATCCTAGTGAGGTGTTTGTGATTTGAGAATCCAAGAGAGTAGCCTCACTAGCAAATCAAGAGTAGCAAAGTGTGCATCCATCTTCTCATTAGGCTTCGCGTGGTCAAGTGAGAGTTCGTGCTTGTTACTCTTGGTGATCGCCATCACCTAGACGGCTTGGTGGTGATTGGGAGTTTGGTGTTCACCCGGCGGAGATTGTGGGTGACCCAACTCAAGTTGTGAGTGGCTTTGGGTGATTCGCCGCGACGGAGTGTCGAAGAATCAACCCGTAGAGAGCACTTGATCCTTGCGCGGATCAAGGGGGAGCTACACCCTTGCGCGGGTGCTCCAACGAGGACTAGTGGGGAGTGGCGACTCTCCGATACCTCGGCAAAACATCGCCTCGTTCCTTTCTCTCTCTACTTACTTTGAGCACTTACTTTGAGTATTTACTTTGAGCAATTCAATACTTGTTTTACATCCATAGAATTGCTTGCTAGAGTAAGTTTGGAACATAGTTTGAGAGGTTGTTGTGCATTAGATTGATATAAACACTTTTCTAGGCACAAGGGGTTAATTGGGCTATCCGTAGGATTTGATCATTGCAAGAGAATTTAGAATTAGCCCAATTCACCCCCCCCCTCTTGGGCATCTTGATCCTTTCAGGGCCCTTTAGGTTGAGAGCGATGAGCATGATCTTCTGCAAGCTGCGGTCGGGGTGGTCCTTAATGCCCTAAATGTGACGGAGCCGATGGAGACCAGCCCACTCGCGGCTCGTGTCGTAGGTATCACGGCTTGGGTGGGCCAGCTTGAGGAGAGTGCCTTTCACGCCGGGATTACCCAGGCCTTCACCATCGCCCATGCTCATTACGAGAAGGAGATCAACCTGAAGGTGATGAGCGAAGGCTTCCCATCCACCTACGAAGATGAAGAGCTGGAGGAAATGGAGGAGATGGTTGCTCCCCTTGCGAAAAACCTGGCAGACAATCTAAAAGAGATGGTTCTCCCTCCGCGGGAGTAATTAGTCGAACAATTTTGAGAACAACCTATATGTAATATGTGGACAAGTGTCGGTATTTTTCGAGTCTGGACGCGGTTTCGTGATTTTGCGTTGTAACTTCGTTTTGTTTGATTTTTTACGATCTTACCAATCTATTCCCCTAAATTATGCCGCTGGTCATGATGCGAGGAGATTGTTTCGAAAGAAAGAAAGGAGGTAGCCATACCTTAACCAGCCCCCGAGTAAGGTCCGATCCCCTACATTTGCTGGGGTCGGGGGTTACTGGAGATCGGAACTGTGGCTTTGGTGATAGGGTCGACGAAGCCCATGGATGACATCGCAATATTCCCCGCCTTGTCTTCCAACAGAAATCCCAAACTGGGGATTCTATGGACTCGGCAAGGTGGGGCCTTCAAACCTGTGTCCCTGTATTGATTGGCTCGAGCCCCCGAGCCTTGTTAGGGTCTGATAGGGGTCGGCCGTTATTTGCGTATTACCCCATCCTCGATTTTCGCAATCAGAGGGGCTGAGTGAACGACACTTGCCTCGATGGCTCAAGTATTGCGCTCAACGAGCTCACTAACGGGTACGTTCGTGTGGAATCCGGGTCCATCATTTGCTAATGGGGTCGGCAGAGCCCTCTGGTGGCACTCCACAACTTCTTAACCCACCTCCCAGTAGATGCCCAAGCCGTTCGATAGGCTCTGGCGGCCCGATGGCCTCTCCTCGATGGAGATTCTGTGGGTTTGGCTCGGGGTTAGAATCGAACAAGAAAAGGTCGAGACGTCCCTGTCCGCTTCTGAGTGGAGTCGGGCAGGGCCGCTAGGGCTTGTCTCAGTTATTTCTCCCTGGCTCTGTTTGGCATGAGGTGGCCTCGAGCCCTTCGCAGGCCGACCTTCGAACCTCGGCCTGTGGTCGCCTATATCGAATGAGGCGACTACCGTTTCATGATGCGACATGAAGCGTTGGGATGTTTTGCCTACGTATAATGTAATTAAAATGAAGGCAGGGTCGGTAATGTTACCTTGGCGGTATGAGTGACGAAGGGCTCCTACCAAATGTGTCCGTGCGGGGTTCGAACCCTGATGTTCGCGATGAGGTTGGAGTAACCTGCATAAGAATCGCTATTCTTTGTTTTTTGTATCTCGGTGGCGGTCCGAGCCGTTTAATTAGCTTGGGCAACCTGACAGCTTCTCCTTTGGGGGAGATTCTATAGGCGGACCCCTCCGAACCCTTCCTGAGAAGGCAGACGTCGAAGCTGGAGACACGAGGGGCGTTGAGCATGATTTTTCTAGTGAACAGAAACACCGTAGCTACCGAGGCGTAAGGTCTGCTAGTTCATCCAGTTTTACTCAAAGTTCTATGCCCGTGTTTCGCATCCTTAGTTTCCAGCGTACAGATGGGGTCGGGTGAGGAGGATGTCTAGATTGGTAGACATCCTCAGCAGCCCCCGAGTGGTGTTCGTGTTCTCGCTTTTTGATGGGGTTGGAAGCTCGAGAAAGAATTTTAGCGCGTAAAGTAAGAAAGCGGAGATGCTTATCTTTCTTTGGACGTTCGTCCGTCGTGTCCTCTGGGCCGAGCGGCCGGCCCAGGAGATCTGAAAGGTCCTGTCGTCGGATCATCCGTGGTCCTGCAAGGGGAGATGAAGGGTTGTCTGCCTATATGGGTGCCTTAATTGCCACGTCCGTAGTGGGTCAGTGGCAGGCCATACCTAGGCAGTGCTCGGTTTGACCAAAGAGGGACGCCTCGTCGACCGGGGTGCATCCCGTCAGTTCTAGCGCGTCCCCTCAGATATCAATCAGCATTGATTCCGTATTTAAAAAGGGGAAGGGAGAGGGTTTTTCATCCAACCTTTCGCCTTTCCTTAGCTATAGCGCCTCTTCTTTAAATAGGGAGGGGGAGAGGAGCTCTCATCCCACCTCCTCTTCTGCCTCCGAGCCGCTATCTCTCCTTCTTCCTTTTCGCCGAATGCGTCCGTGCGTCGCGGCAGTTCCTGAGTGAGGAAGAGTAATGCCAGAGAGAGAGAGAACTCACAAATTTGCTCATGAGTCTGGTGCGTGATGTCGAGCCGGAGGTTATCCAACGTAGATGAGATGGTGCGTGCTGCCCTTGCTGAGGAGTCGCTGCTGTCGAAGGAGAAGAGGCGCCGGTGGGCGTCGTACATCATCGACTGCGCCGTCGTCCGCTGTGCTCCTCCGTTGGCGGGAGGCGTTTCCTGCCCATACGCTGTTGTCAGGGTTATGGCTGGGTGAAGGGTCGAGATGGTGACTAGAGGGGGGGTGAATAGTATTTTCTAAAACTTAATCGCGTCGGCTAACCGATACAAATGCGGAATTTAAACTAACGGTCTAGCCAAGACTATACCTCACTATATATGTTCGCTAGCACCTTGCAAAGATAACAATTATGCAACAAAGGTGCCGGGCTAGCTAGAGCTCTCCTAAACAATTCTAGGAGCAAGGTCACACAAACCTATACCACTAGTACTTTAAACAACAAGGGAGCTCCTACACATGCTAGTAAGCAAAAGCACAAAGCTAACTAAGCTCACTAGCAATGCTCAATAACAAGGCAACCAATGCCTAATTAGAGAGCGTAAATACTTAGTTACACAAACTAAGCAATGTGACTAATAAGGTTACTAAAACCAAATTAGCCACGCAAGGGAGCTACTTCTATGCTACACAAGCAAGAAGGTAATTAGCAAGCTACACAAGCTATCTAATTACAAGAGCAACTACACAAGCTTAATATGTATAAAAGTAATTGCAAGCTTGTGTAATGGGGATGCAAACCAACGGGAAGAACAAGGTTGACACGATGATTTTTCTCCCGAGGTTCACGTGTTTGCCAACACGCTAGTCCCCATTGTGTCGACCGCTCACTTGGTGGTTCGACGGCTAATTAGCATCACCCGCTAAGCCCGCACGTCGGGCGCCGCAAGAACCTACCCCTTGAGTGAGGGTAGCTCAATGACATGCTTTACTAGAGTTGCTCTTCGCGGCTCCCGCGGGGCGAGCACAATGCCCCTCACAAGCACTTCTCTGGAGCGCCGCACAAGCTTCTTGCGCGCTTCAACGGAGACCACCACCAAGCCATCTAGGAGGTGGCAACCTCCAAGAGTAACAAGCACCACCGGCTTGCAACTCGATCACCTAGTGCCACTCGATGCAACCTCATGATGCAATCGCACTAGAATCGCTCACTCACACAATCGAATGATCGCTATCAAGTATGTGTGATGGAGGGCTCCTAAGCACTCACAAGCATGGACACTAAGTCCCCTGAGGTGCTCCACTCTAGCCATGGCCGAAGGCCACTTCTATTTATAGCCCCAAGGGCTAAACTAGCCGTTACCCCTTCACTGGGCAACGGTCGGGCCGACCGGACGCTCCAGTCGTGTTGACCGGACGCTGGACCTCAGCGTCCGGTCGCTCATAGACGACCACGTGTCCCGATTCCAACGGTCACTAACTTGACCGGACACAGCAGCACTCAACTGACCGGACGCTGAACCCCCAGCGTCCGGTCGTTTCTAGTAAGCTCCCGAGCATGACCGGACGTGTCTGGTCGAACGCGATCGGACGCAGCCAGCATCCAGTCACACTCCAGTTACTACATCACCGTATGTCAGCCTGACCGGACGTAGCCTTCCAGTGTCTGGTGCATTCAGATCCAGCGTCTGGTCAGTTGATCGATGCCGGCATCTTCGCGACCAACACGTTTTCACTTCTAACTTCTTCACCCTTGCACCAATGTGCTAACCAGCAGAATTTGCATCCGGCGCAATAGAAAATAGGCATTCCATTTTCCCAAACCCATCTCACCCCTGCAAACACCACCTCCTTTGTAAATGTGCCAACACCACCAAGTGTACACCAATATGTGTATGTGTGTTAGCATTTTCACAATCATTTCCCAAAGGATGTTAGCCACTCAACTTGCCACGCCACTCGATCCTAGCGATAATGCAAAGTTAGATCACTCGAGTGGCACTAGATGACCGATATGCAAACAAGTTTGCCCCTCTTGATAGTACGGCTGTCTATCCTAAACCCGGTCATAAACTTCTCTACACACCTATGACCGGTGAAATGAAATGCCCTAGGTTATACCTTTGCCTTGCGCATTCCATTCCATCTCCTTCAACGTCGATGCAACACATGCACCAACACGATCAACAATGATATAATCCACTTCATATCATCACATGATCATATTGGTTCATCGATCTTGACTCTACTTGCTCTTCACCGTTGCCATCATCCATCGGCGCCAAGTCTTGCTCAAGCTTCACCGCCACGCGGTCCATCACTCCAAAGCCTTCAACTTGCCCTTCACGCTTGCAACTGGTCCATCAAGCCAAGTCTTGTCTTGATCTTCTCCACCTTGATCACATGACTCAATGTCATGTCTCATGTGCATTTAAGCTCCTTCACCATCATATGTGTGAGCTTTGCAACATCTCCAAGCCATTTTCACCTCCATGGCATATGTTGCTCACACACATGTACCTGTGGACTAATCACCTGTGTATCTCACATAAACACAATTAGTCCACCTAGGTTGTCACTCAATTACCAAAACCAAACAAGGACCTTTCACTGGGGATGATGGCATAGTCCCTAGACGCCCTGGCGGTGGCATCGCTGTCGAGGTTGCGGCTGACGATGATGGCGTAGTCCCCGGACGCTTTGGTGGAGGTGTCGCTGTCGGGGTTGCGGCTGACGACGATGGCGTAGTCCCCGGATGCTCTAGCGGAGGCATCGTAGATGGTGGCGCCTTCGAGGATCCAGTGAAGCGGTAGGATATTGGGATGTCACCGATGGAGAGCGTGGCACGGCGACCGCAGTAGATGAGCTGGCCCGTGTACACGCCCCGAGCGTCGCCGATGGAGAGCGTGGCACGGCGACCGTAGTAGACGAGCTGGCTCGTGTACATGCCCCGGGCATCGCCGATGGAGAGCATGGCACGGCGACCGTAGTAGTACTTATAGTAGGGCTAAGCAGAGACTGTAATGAAATAACTTTGTGGGGAAGCCCCCCGAGTAAACAGTCCTCTGAATTTATCTGTATATTGTTCCTTTTTGTAATGAAATCGCTTTGTAAGTGACGAATTTGTGCAAAAAATGAACAAAATTACATCCTTTGCTTATGACAAGCAATTTTTTGTCTTTCTCCTTTCTGTAGGAATGATTTAGTGCTTTCTGACCCTTCTCATGGTCTAAGTCATAAGAAGCTAGGAACATGGGTGAACTAATTCTGATTAAACTGGTGAGCAAAGAGGTTGCAGCCGCTAGGGTGTGGGTGTCTCACAGTCCTACCAATTGTATTCAGAATTGGTTCCCAAAATCTTAGCCTTTGGGTCTCGTTTATGAGGCGAATGGAAAACTTAGAGAATGTTTGTAAATATAACACAGGAGGTTTTTTGCAAGCGTAATACTTGTATTACATATATCATATGTTACGATCACATGCCAGCCCCCGAGTGAGGTCTGACCCCTCCCGATTTGCAGGGGTCGGAAGTCACTAAGGATCAGGGTTTTGTTATGACAAAATCTGATAAGGAAGAAGTGTAAGCTTATTTTAAGGATAGAAACGATGTAGCTGCTCGATGTTCCAGGCGTTGGTGAAGACCTCGCCATTGATGGTTTTCAACCGGTAGGTGCCTGGGCGAAGTACTTCCGCGATGACGTAGGGTCCTTCCCAGGGTAGGGAGAGTTTGTGGTGGTCCTTGTTGCTCTACACAAGACGGAGGGCGAGGTCTCCGACGTTGAAGGCTCGACCCCACACCCATCGGCTGTGGTACCGTCGAGTGCTTGCTGGTACTTAGCCGAATGGAGGAGGGTGATGTCGCGGGCTTCATCTAGCTGGTCCATGGCGTCTTGGTGAGATGCTTCGGCCCCCTGTTTGTCGTATGCTCTGATTCTTGGAGCTCCATAGTCGAGGTCCGTTGGGAGAATGGCCTCGGAACTATAGACCATGAAGAAAGGTGTGTAGCCGATGGCCCGGCTAGGAGTTGTCCTTAGGCTCCAGAGCACGGCCGGGAGCTTAGCTAGCCAGCGTGCGCCGAATTTGTTCAATCGGTTGAAAATTCTAGGTTTGAGGCCTTGAAGAAGCATGCCGTTTGCGCGCTCGACCTGCCCATTCGTCCGGGGTGTGCGACGGCTACCCAATCGATCCGGATGTGTTGTTCATCACAGAATCGAATGAATTTCCTACCGGTGAACTGCGTGCCGTTGTCCGTGTGATGGAGTTTGGTACTCCAAAGCGATGGACGATGTCGAGGAAGAACAGCACGGCTTGCTTGGATTTGATCGTGGATATTGGCCGAGCTTCAATCCATTTTGTAAACTTGTATATGGTGACAAGCAGGTGGGTAAAGCCGCAGGCGCCTTTTTGAGTGGCCCAACCAGGTCGAGCCCCCAGACCATGAAGGGCCACGTGATGGGGATCATCTGAAGAGTCTGGGCCAGGAGGTGTGTTTCTCGAGCATAGTACTGGCACCCTTCACAGGTGCGTACAATTTGCTCAGCATCGGCTACTGTGGTGGGCTAGTAGAAACCTTGTCGGAATGCATTCCCAACTAAGGTTCTTGGTGCGGCATGATGACCGCAGACTCCATCGTGGATGTCGCCCAGCAGGAGTTTTCCCTGTTCGCCAGGGATACAGAGTTGCAAAATTCCGATGTGACTTCGTTTGTAGAGTTCGCTCTCTACAAGAACGAAGGATTTGGCGCGTCGTGCGAGCCATCGGGCTTCCGTCTTGTCTACCGGTAGTATGTCGTGGAGGAGGTAGTCGAGGTAAAGCGTTCTCTAGTCATCGGGAGGGTCGGAGTCCACTACTGGGTCCTCTTCAAGCTCCATGACCTCGGGGTCGGGAGGAGCAGTTGGAGGATCGGCCCCTGGAGTCGGACTAGATGGGCCATCGTCGGCTCGTTCCGACCCCGCGTAGCACACCGAGGGTTTGTGTTGATCACTGGCAAAGATGCCAGTTGGGATTGGCTCTCGGTCGGATGCTGCTTTTGCAAGCGTGTCGGCTGCTTCGTTGAGGCGCCTTGGGATGTGATTGAGTTCGAGGCCGTTGAATTTGTCCTCTAGCCGTCGGACTTCTTGGCAGTATGCCTCCATCTTGGCATCATGGCAGCATGACTCTTTCATGACCTAGTTCACGACCAACTAAGAGTCGCCCCTGACATCGAGGCGTCGGATGCCTAGCTCGATGGCGATTCGTAGGCCATTGATGAGCGCTTCGTATTCTGCAGTATTGTTTGATGAGGGGAAATGGAGCCGAACCATGTACCTCATGTGGACCCCGAGGGGAGATACAAAGACTAGTCCTGCTCCGGCATCCTTCTTCATCAGTGATCTGTTGAAGTACATTGTCTAGTATTCTTGATCGACGGCTACTGGTGGCATCTGGACCTCGGTCCACTCCGCAATGAAGTCAGCCAGTACCTGAGATTTGATCGTTGTTCGGGGGGCATAAGAAATGCCCTGATCCATCAGCTCGAGTGCCCACTTTGCGGTTCTTCCCGTAGCATTATGGCTATGGACTACCTCATCGAGGGGGAACGACATCACTACTGTCACGGGGTGTGACTCGAAGTAGTGGCATAGCTTCCTTTTGGTGATAAGGACGGTGTAGAGGAGTTTCTGGATTTGGGAGTAGTGGGTTTTGGAGTCGGATAACACCTCGCTGATGAAATACACAGGGTGCTGCACCTTGAAGGCATGCCCCTCTTCCTCTCGCTCTACTACTAAGGCGGAGCTAACCACTTGGGTGGTGGTCGATATATAGAGTAGGAGGGATTCTCCGTTGCATGGAGGAACTAAGATCGGTGGTTTAGTTAGAAATCGCTTAACCATGTCAAGCGCCTCTTGAGCCTCAGCCGTCCACTCGAAGTGGTAGCTTTCTTTAGGAGTCGATAAAGGGGGAGTCCTCGTTCACCAAGGCGCGAAATGAATCGGCTAAGGGCGGCGAGGCACCCTATGATCCGTTGAACCCCCTTTATGTTTTGGATCAGGCCCATCCTTGTGATGGCTGATATCTTCTCCGGATTGGCTTTGATGCCACGCTCGGAGACGATGAAGCCGAGCAGCATACCTCTCGGGACCCCGAAAACACATTTTTCGGGATTGAGTTTGATGCCGTTTGCTCGGAGTTTCGCAAAGGTTTGCTTAAGGTCGGCGAGCAGGTGGTTAGCTCATTTGGTTTTGACTACGATGTCATCGACATAGGCCTCAACGGTTCACCCGATGAGGTCTCCGAAGCAATCGAGCATACAGCGCTGGTACATTGCCCGAGCATTCTTCAGACCGAACGGCATTGAAATATAGCAAAACGATCTGAAGGGGGTGATAAAAGATATCGCGAGCTGGTCGGACTCTTTCATCGCGATTTGATGGTAGCCAGAGTATGCGTCAAGGAAGCAGAGGGTTTCGCACCCTGAGGTGGAATCGACTATTTGGTCTATTCATGGCAAAGGAAATAGATCCTTTGGATATGCTTTGTTGAGGCCGGTATAATCGATACACATTCTCTATTTCCCGCTCTTTTTTGGACAAGAATAGGATTTGCTAACCACTCTAGGTGGTATACTTCCTTAATGAATCTTGCAGCTAGTAGTTTGGCTATCTCTTCACCGATGGCCCTACGTTTCTCCTCGTCGAAGCGGCATAGGCGTTGCTTCACCGGCTTGGAGCCCGGGAGGATCTAGAGAGTATGCTCGGCGACCTCCCTTGGGATGCCCGGCATATCCGAGGGTCTCCACGCAAAGATGTCTTTGTTGGCGTGGAGGAAGTCGACGAGCGCACTTTCCTATTTGGAGGAGAGCGTGGTCCCGATACGGACTTTTTTGCCCTCGGAGCTGCTGGGATCCAAGAGGACCTCCCTGGAGCCTTCTGCCGATTCGAATGACCCGATTGATTTATTTGCATTGGGTGCCTCTTCGACGACCTTCTCCCTAAGGGTGGCGAGCTCTTTGGAGGCGATGACTATGGATGCATGTCCGCAGCATTTGACCTCGCACTCGTAAGCGCGCTAGAAGGAGGTGCCGATGGTGATGACCCCGCGGGGGCCCGGCGTCTTCAGCTTCAAGTACGTATAATTGGGAACGGCCATGAACTTCGCGTAACATGGTCGCCCTAGGATGGCATGGAAAGTCCCTAGGAACCCCACTACATCGAAGGTGAGGGTCTCAGTCCGGTAATTGGACCGATCCCCAAAAGTGACGGGCAGGTCGATCTGCCCTAGTGGTATGGCTTGCCTACCAAGCACGACGCCATGGAAAGGTGCTCAGATGGGATGGAGGTTCATTCGGTCGACACCCATTTCGTCGAGCGTTTTGGCGTACATGATATTGAGGTCGCTGCCCCCATCCATCAGTACTTTGGTGAGCCGCTTTGGATCGATGATCGGATCAACGAAAAGCGGGTACCTTCTCGGGTGTGGGATGACATCCGGATGGTCGGTCCGATCGAAGGTTATGGCGGATTCCAACCACCGGAGGAAGGCTGGCGTGGCTGGTCCGGCGGTATAGACCTCGCGACGTGTGACTTTCTAGCGGCGTCTGGAGTCATAGGCCATTGATCCTCCGAAGATCATGAGGGCGCTGGTCGGTGTTGGGAAGGCGTCGTCCTTCTCCTCTACGTCGTCTGTGACGGGAATAGGTTCCTTCCCCTGCTCCCCTTTGTTGAGGCCCCCGGCCAAGTATTTGCGCATGAGGCCGCAATCCTTGTATAGATGCTTGGCTGGGAAGGCGTGGTTTGGGCATGGCCCCTCGAGCATTTTCTCAAAGTGGTTCGGAGTGCCTTCCATGGGCTTCCGACCACCTTTTCGGTCGGCAGCGGCCACGAGCGAGTTATCGCGCCGTTGCTTCTTATTTTTCTTTTTGGCGGGACGGTTGGAGGCGCCTTCACCGGCGTCCTCGTCCTGCCTCATCTTTCCGTTGGAGCGATCAAAGATAGCTCCGATCGCCTCCTCTCTAGAGGCATGACTGGTGGCGATGTCTAGGAGTTCCTTGGTAGTTTGCGGGCCCCTGCGTCCTAACTTGTGGACCAGGGATTCACAGGTTGTTCTGGACAGAAAGGCTCCTATCACGTCATCGTTTGCGACGTTAGGGAGCTCATTGCACTGTCGAGAGAAGCGCCGAATGTACCCACGAAGGATTTCATCGGCCTTCTAGCGGCAGTTTTTGAGGTCCCATGGGTTTCCAGGGCACTTATACGTGCCCTAGAAGTTGCCCATGAAGATCTCAGTCAGATCCGCCCAACTCTGAATAGCATTGGACGGTAGGTGCTCTAGCCATGCTCGGGCCGAATCGGCCAAGAACAGCAGGAGATTGCGAATAATGAAATTGTCATCACTCACACCACTGGCCTGACATGCAAGCCGATAGTCTTCGAGCCAAAGCCCGGGATTTGTTTCACCAGAATATTTAGGAATGTTGGTAGGCGGTCGATACCTTAGGGGGAACGCAGCGTTGAGGATGTGTCGACCGAAGGCCTGAGGGCCTAGTAGGCCGGGGCTCGGGCTTCAGTCCTCGTTGCTGTCGTAGCGTCCGCCACGTCGGGGATGATAGCCATGGCACGCTGCCTCTCCATCATCACCGTGGGCATGTCTCCGAGTGTCGATGATGCTGCGTACATCGCGGCCATGGCCAAGGCGTTGATGTACTGGGACAACGGAGGGCTGCCCGTCGGCTGGCGGTGTTTGGTGAACGGACGCATCCTTGGTGGGACGCACTAAGGGCGTGCACTGGCTGGTGTCGGGTTCGCGTCGTCGAGACAACGAACTTTCTGCCTGCTGCGCCGCTGCACGCTCGAGCAACGTGTGAATTTCTCGATGAGCGTGGTGATCCTCGGACATCGCGGCCTCCGGAAGGCCATGTAGTAAGGCAGTTACTGCGGCGATGTTCTGGCTAGCTCGAGCAAAGTGAGGAAGGGCCCCATTGTCGGTGAGGATCTTTTGGTGTATGGCACGGGCCATGGCGCGCGCGCCCCCCCCCCATCTTTATGGCGTTCAATCTCGCGATTGATGTCCGCGTACTCCCAAACGAGCCCTTGCCTGGCCTCATCGATCTCTTGCTGCTGAGCCCTCAGCTGCTCCATCCTTAGGCGAGATGGGGCTGTCATCTCTTCCTTGGATCTGCTGTTAGGGTTGTTTGTAGGGGTGACCTCTTCCCTAGAGGCGCTTTCGATGTGACCTTCAGGGGTCTACGTCATGAAGCATTCCCGAGAAGGGTGGTGGCTCCTCCTACTGGAATCCGAGCTAGAGAATGATCCTGGCTCCTCGTTGAGGAGCCCATAGAGGGTCTCCGTATCCTGCTCAATCGCCCCCATGAACTCGATGTCCGTGGGTGATTGAACCATACGTAGCGCCAAAAGGCGTCCAGCGGTCGCCGTAGCGTTGTGGAGACCGAACGAAAACGCTATTGGGGCGCTCCGTACGGACCCTTCCGGACACAGGGTGGCGTTGTGAGAGGCCTCCTTTGATGGCGGGACTCCTAGGGAGTTGCCCGACGGGCCCTCAAGCCTAAGACAGCTGAGGTTGATGGAAGGGGGAGATGGGGCGGCTGAGTGAGTCAGCGCTAGCTCTCCTCCTAGTGTGATGATGAAATCTAGGTCGCCGACACGCACATGTGCACCCGGGGCCCACGTGATTGCGTGGGTGGCCATCCGAGGCCTGATTTAGAACGCGCAAGCTCCACTACCTGGCGCGCCAACTGTCGATGTTTCATACAAGCACCGGCAAGTAAATTTATAGTAATGCGCATTAGGCTCGGATGGTGCGCTAAAGGACATAAGATTTATACTGGTTCGAGCCGAAAGTCCCTACGTCTAGTTTGTTGCTGCTCGTGTTATTAGCACCGTGAACGGTTGTAGTAAGGGGTACAAACGATCGAGAGAGGGACTGGTCCCAAGTCTCTGATGGAAGGGTTGAAGGGAGGTCAAGAGGTTCAAAGCCACTTGACTGTGTGTATCTGAGTGTCGTATTGTTCAGTCTCAAGAGTCCATCCGTCTGATGGAGGAAGCGCATCCCCTTTTATAGAGGAAGGGGGTGGCTTTTACAAGGGCGAGGGTTTAGGATGTATACTCTAGTTAGTCTTGTGGCTCACGTCTACCTAGCTTCGTTCTTCATTTTGATGAGTACGAAGAAAGATAAGCACCTACAATACTGTTGATGTCTCTATAGAATGTCAGGTTGATTATAGAATGCTGTCCTACGCAGGGTGTAGGCTGTAGTACAGTGGTTTTGACTTATTGTCCTCTCCTAGTCTTGCTCCGCACGTCTTCTGGTTCCTGTGAGTCTTCGTCGGAGGGACGAGGGGTCAGGGTCCAGAGCGACGACGTGGTCAAGGCCTTCTGACTTGGCGGACCTGAGGGGTCAGGAAGCGGGTGTCGCTCCCTCGGGTCCATAGCGTGGTGACGGAATGTCCGTCGTGCGTGGAGATATTAAGTCCTTTTCTAGAGCATAGCGGTTGTCGTATATCTTCATCGGGTTACGTGTCCCAGGGCTGAAGGCGGTGCCTACAACTCTACAGGGCGAGGAGCACGCA
>NW_027097155.1:0-40000 GCF_019320115.1 Miscanthus floridulus | reverse complement strand
CGAGACAAAGAAAGGAGAGGCGGTGGGCTGGCTTGCTGGGCTTGCCTGACGTGCAGAGATGGGCTGCGCAGCCCAGGAAGGAGAGAAAGAGTGCGGGAGGGGAAGCTGGGCTGACCAGATTGAGCCTGAGACGAGAGAGAGACGTTTTTTATCTTTTCCATTTTGTAAATATACTTTTAGAGTTAAAAATTCAAATATTTTTTCACTTCAAATAAATTTAAAACTCTTTTAAATCATTTCTAAGTTTTGGTAATTAACTCTAACCTTTCGGAAATAAAACTTTGACTAGTTTTTAAATAAAACTTTAATATATTACTTTTGGAAAAAGAATAAAAATTTACTCGCATCTAATCCGGCTTTTAATAAATCATTTTTCACTCAATAAAATTAATGCAAGCAACATGTATGCAACATAGTTTTAAAAACGTATGTCAAGTTAAGTTTCATTTATAAATTATTATTTTTCCTCCAACTATTATTTAGTCTTAAATCTAAATTAAATTCTAACAAATTTTAGAAAATTGCAAATGTTAAATTTTAGGGTGTTACAAACCAACCCCCTTAAGAAGAATCTCGTCCTCGAGATTAGGAAAGGTTATGAAGAGGTGAGGAAACTCCGCCTTCAGATCATCTTCTCTTTGCCAAGTGGCTTCTTCCTCTGAATAATGTTTCCATTGCACTTTGCAAAGTTTGACTTTCATGTTTCAAGTGGTTCATTCTGATGTTTCGAGAATCTTCCCAGGCTCTGAGAATGATAAGTCTTCTCTTAGATTTAACTCCTCAAGCGGTAATTGTTCTTCAGGTACTCTCAAACACTTCTTTAGCTGTGAAACATGGAACACATCATGTATCCCTGAAAGTTGTGAATGTAACTCTAGCTGATAAGCTACCACTCCTTTTCTGTCAATCACCCTAAATGGTCCGATATACCTTGGTGCAAGTTTTCCTTTGACATTGAATTTCTAAGGCCTCTGAACGGTGACACTTTGAGATATACAAAATCTCTAATCTCAAAGACCAACTCTCGATGTCTTTTATCTGCATAACTTTTTTGTCTGGACTGAGCTGTCTTTAAGTTGTTTCGGATCTCTTATACTTGTTCCTCAACTTCTTTTATAGCTTCTGGACCAAATACCTTTCTTTCTCCGACTTGGTTCCAAAACAAAGGTATTCGACACTTTTTCCCATATAGTGCTTCAAATGGTGCCATCTTAAGACTTTCTTGATAGCTATTATTATAGGAGAATTCTGCATATGGTAAATGCTTATCCCAACTCTTATTATTCTTGAGAGCACAAGCTCTTAACATATCTTCTAGAATTTGATTTACTCTTTCTGTTTGGCCATCGGTTTATGGGTGATATGCTGAGCTGAAATTCAACCGAGTATCCATGGACTCATGCAGTCGTTTCCAAAATCATGATGTGAACTGTGTACCCCTATGTGATACTATTATCTTAGGCACCCCATGTAAACACATAATTCGAGACATATATAACTCTACAAGTTGTGCTCCTCGATATGACTCCTTGACCAAAATGAAGTGAGCAACTTTTGTCAACCTATCCACTATTACCCATATAGAATCATAACCAGACTGCGTTCGAGGTAAGCCAACTATGAAATCCATGCTTATTTCTTCCCATTTCCACTCAGGAATTCTTAACAGTTGTAGCAACCCAGCTGGTCTTTGATGTTTAGCCTTGATCCTTTGACATGTGTCACACAAGGCCACAAAGATCATAGGGGCTACCCATGGTGATGTACTAGGACATATATACCCTTTATCTAAGAGATCTTGGATTTGATCTTTTAGCTCGGCTAACTGGTTTGCATCCACTCTATATGCCCTTTTATAAATAGGTGTAGTGCCAGGTACTAACTTAATAGCAAACTCAATTTCTCAATCTGGTGGCATACCTGGTAGTTCCTCTAGAAAGATGTCTGGAAAATGGCTGATGACTCTGATCTCTTCAACAGCATTTGCCTGGTTGAGCTAGATTCTCTCAGTTGTTGTTGCTTCTGCTTGATACTCCACCTTGGTACCATCTGGATGCTTCAACTAAACTACCTTTCTGGCACATCTGATTATCCCATCATGTCTAGTCAGCCAATCCATTCCTAGAATGATATCTATGCCCTTGGATTCTAGGACGATAAGGTGAGAAAGGAATTCTAACCCCCTTATGGAAATACTTATATTTGGGCATACATGCCTAGATAACAACTCTCTTCTAGGAGATTCAACTATCATTTTTTGCTTCATAAGAATTTTTGGTATGTTATATTGTGCTACAAACTTGCTGGATATAAAAGAATTTGATGCTTTTAGAATCAAATAAAACTATAGCAGGATTGGAATTGACAAGAAACATACCAAGCACCACACCTGAAGTGTTCTGAGCTTCCTCAGCAACATGACTGAGCCTTCAATGTAGAGCTTGCTACTGCGGTTGGTTCTGCTCCTTCTTGTTTGGGCACCTATTGGTGAGATGTCCCATTTGGTTGCATTTAAAACAAGGACCAATGTTACTAGTCCCTTGAACTAGACGATTTTGATTCTGCTGCTAAGGTTGAACCACATGGCGAGGTGCCTGGTAGTTCTGGCGTTGCTGTTGTTGTTGTTGAGGTTACACTTGTTGTCTGTGCTGATCAGACCCTTGGTTAATATTTCTTTGTTGTTGTTGCTGTTGCACTTGCTGCATGTACTGACCAGACCCATGATTGAAATTCCTCTGTTGCTGTTGCTGATACTGACCTCCCTGTCAGACAACTTGCTCGAGTTGGTTGAAGCAAGGGCGAGTATTGCTCCTAGAAGACTGACCTTGGAAAGACATCTTCCTCTTACGATCAACTTCAAGAACTTGCCTTTCTTTCTTAACAGTAAATGCCTTGTCTACTAGCCTCTGGAAGGTTGGAAAGTCATTTGAAGAGAGTGCATAACGAATCCCAGGATTAAGACCTTCTCTGAAACAGTCCTGCTTCTTGTCATCAGTATCAACATCTCTAGGGGCATAGCGAGATAGCTGTGTGAACTAGGTGAGATAGTCATGCACAGACCTAGAGCCTTGCATAAGACTGATGAACTCCTTCCTCTTTACTTTGATTTCCCCAGAAGGAACATACTGAGCACGAAAAGCCTAACACTTCCCTGACACTCAAAATAAAACAAAATGTAGGAGCAAGTATGGTCAAGGACACTTACCTTCAAACTGGGCGGGTTCGGATATATCAAGCTCTTGCTCTTGGAAATTCTCAAACTCAGCACCTTCTACAGATAATACAACAAGCATGGCCCACAAAATATAATAAGAAATAGTACACCAAACAATATAAAATATTATATAAGCTATACTAACGCGAAGTACTTGTCAATACGAACTCGTGAACGAAAGAACCATCAAAAACGGAGCTACGGTTTGAAAGTTATGGGCTTTTGAAGTTGGATGGCAAAACTGTAATTAAATGAAACTCGATTTCAGATTTTAAAATAAAAATAAAACTGAAAAGGGAAAGGGCCAAGGACTGCGGGTATGAAAACTAGAGAATACAGGGGCTGAACGAAAAATATCATGACTCATGAAACTATAGTTTAATTTGACAGAAGTAAACGGGCTAAATTGTAAGTTCGCGTGCACTATGCTGTGAACTCGGTCCATGAACCGTGGACCGGAGAGGGCTGTGAGAGCAGTCCACAATGGACCATGTCCACGATGGTGTATTTAGAGTGTATTTCTGTATTTATTTTCCTAAAGAAAAACGGCCATAAAAGAGCATGACATAGGATATGACGTTAATAAGCTAATAAGAGAAAGGAAAGACACGCACGGCCGGGCTGCTAGCTTCGTCTCCGGCTCGCCGTGCAGGAAAGAGCTCACGGCGGTGCCATGGCCGGAGTTCGCCGGCGCAGCTCGGCTGCGAGCTAGAGGGCACGGAGGACGTCAGGAAAAGAAGCAAGCGGAGGAGGAGCTCACCGCACGTCTGATGAAGGTGATCTCAGCGACCGGGAGTGGCACCGAGGAGGCAGCAACCGAGGAACTCCACCGAGCACTGGAATTACCCAGCTCGTCGTGATTCCCTGGAGAAGAAAGGAAAGGCATGAATCTCCTGGACGAGGCGAATCCAACAGAAGCAAGGGTAGAGTCAGAGACGGCCAAACCGCGGACTTCGACGACGGCGGATCGGAGCTCGGCAATGGCGTCGCCGAGCTTTGCAAGGAGAAAAGAGGGACGTGCAGCGAGCAGAGAGGAGCGTTACAGTGGCGGAAGGGAGAGGAGGAGCTCGAGCAGGGTTTATATAGGGAGAGAGGCGACGAATTTGGACGGGATTCCAAGCTTGGTTCACGGACATCAATAGCGGCCGTCGGTTAAGGCTATAATGGCCTCAAAACCTCCGAGTGAAGAATGGAGAATGAATAGGGAGAGTGATGGAGTGCAGTAATGGAGTTGGTTTACTGCAGTATTGACCGAGGAGGCTTCAATGGAGGTCGGTTTCTCCATTAATGGAGTACAGAGATAAAGAGGGAGCGCGCTGCCTGGTGGTAGAGACGCCTGATAGGTGGGCTCCAGATGGCGGCGAGACAAAGAAAGGAGAGGCGGTGGGCTGGCTTGCTGGGCTTGCCTGACGTGCAGAGATGGGCTGCGCAGCCCAGGAAGGAGAGAAAGAGTGCGGGAGGGGAAGCTGGGCTGACCAGATTGAGCCTGAGACGAGAGAGAGACGTTTTTTATCTTTTCCATTTTGTAAATATACTTTTAGAGTTAAAAATTCAAATATTTTTTCACTTCAAATAAATTTAAAACTCTTTTAAATCATTTCTAAGTTTTGGTAATTAACTCTAACCTTTCGGAAATAAAACTTTGACTAGTTTTTAAATAAAACTTTAATATATTACTTTTGGAAAAAGAATAAAAATTTACTCGCATCTAATCCGGCTTTTAATAAATCATTTTTCACTCAATAAAATTAATGCAAGCAACATGTATGCAACATAGTTTTAAAAACGTATGTCAAGTTAAGTTTCATTTATAAATTATTATTTTTCCTCCAACTATTATTTAGTCTTAAATCTAAATTAAATTCTAACAAATTTTAGAAAATTGCAAATGTTAAATTTTAGGGTGTTACAAACCAACCCCCTTAAGAAGAATCTCGTCCTCGAGATTAGGAAAGGTTATGAAGAGGTGAGGAAACTCCGCCTTCAGATCATCTTCTCTTTGCCAAGTGGCTTCTTCCTCTGAATAATGTTTCCATTGCACTTTGCAAAGTTTGACTTTCATGTTTCAAGTGGTTCATTCTGATGTTTCGAGAATCTTCCCAGGCTCTGAGAATGATAAGTCTTCTCTTAGATTTAACTCCTCAAGCGGTAATTGTTCTTCAGGTACTCTCAAACACTTCTTTAGCTGTGAAACATGGAACACATCATGTATCCCTGAAAGTTGTGAATGTAACTCTAGCTGATAAGCTACCACTCCTTTTCTGTCAATCACCCTAAATGGTCCGATATACCTTGGTGCAAGTTTTCCTTTGACATTGAATTTCTAAGGCCTCTGAACGGTGACACTTTGAGATATACAAAATCTCTAATCTCAAAGACCAACTCTCGATGTCTTTTATCTGCATAACTTTTTTGTCTGGACTGAGCTGTCTTTAAGTTGTTTCGGATCTCTTATACTTGTTCCTCAACTTCTTTTATAGCTTCTGGACCAAATACCTTTCTTTCTCCGACTTGGTTCCAAAACAAAGGTATTCGACACTTTTTCCCATATAGTGCTTCAAATGGTGCCATCTTAAGACTTTCTTGATAGCTATTATTATAGGAGAATTCTGCATATGGTAAATGCTTATCCCAACTCTTATTATTCTTGAGAGCACAAGCTCTTAACATATCTTCTAGAATTTGATTTACTCTTTCTGTTTGGCCATCGGTTTATGGGTGATATGCTGAGCTGAAATTCAACCGAGTATCCATGGACTCATGCAGTCGTTTCCAAAATCATGATGTGAACTGTGTACCCCTATGTGATACTATTATCTTAGGCACCCCATGTAAACACATAATTCGAGACATATATAACTCTACAAGTTGTGCTCCTCGATATGACTCCTTGACCAAAATGAAGTGAGCAACTTTTGTCAACCTATCCACTATTACCCATATAGAATCATAACCAGACTGCGTTCGAGGTAAGCCAACTATGAAATCCATGCTTATTTCTTCCCATTTCCACTCAGGAATTCTTAACAGTTGTAGCAACCCAGCTGGTCTTTGATGTTTAGCCTTGATCCTTTGACATGTGTCACACAAGGCCACAAAGATCATAGGGGCTACCCATGGTGATGTACTAGGACATATATACCCTTTATCTAAGAGATCTTGGATTTGATCTTTTAGCTTGGCTAACTGGTTTGCATCCACTCTATATGGCCTTTTATAAATAGGCATAGTGCTAGGTACTAACTCAATAGCAAACTCAATTTCTCAATCTGGTGGCATACCTGGTAGTTCCTCTAGAAAGACGTCTGGAAAATGGCTGATGACTCTGATCTCTTCAACAACATTTGCCTGGTTGAGCTAGATTCTCTCAGTTGTTGCTGCTTCTGCTTGATACTCCACCTTGGTACCATCTGGATGCTTCAACTAAACTACCTTTCTGGCACATCTGATGATCCCATCATGTCTAGTCAGCCAATCCATTCCCATAATGATATCTATGCCCTTGGATTCTAGGACGATAAGGTGAGCAAGGAATTCTAACCCCCTTATGGAAATACTTATATTTAGGCATACATGCCTAGATAACAACTCTCTTCTAGGAGATTCAACTATCATTTTTTGCTTCATAAGAATTTTTGGTATGTTATATTGTGCTACAAACTTGCTGGATATAAAAGAATCTGATGCACCAGAATCAAATAAAACTGTAGCAGGATTGGAATTGACGAGAAACATACCAAGCACCACACCTGAAGTGTTCTGAGCTTCCTCGGTGAAAGGTCCTAATGGCTAGAGAGGGGGTGAATAGCCTAATAAAAATTTCTACAACAACACTTAACAAAATGGTTAGATAATTATGAGGCGAAGCAAGTGTTGCGCTAGCCTACTCAAAATACAAGCCACCTACCACAATTCTAGTTTAGATAGTATCTATTCATACAATAGCTATGATACTACTCTATGTTAGTGTGCTCTCAAAGGCTAACTAAAGAGACACACTAACCAAGCAAACAAGCTCTCACAACTAGCTACACTAAAGAGCTTGTCAACTAGTTTGCGGTAAAGTAAAGAGAGTGATCAAGAAGGTTATACCGCCGTGTAGATGAATGAACCAATCAATCACAAGGATGAATAACAATGAAGACCAATCACCTCAGAATCAAAGGATGAACACAATGATTTTCACTGAGGTTCGCTTGCTTGCCGGCAAGCTAGTCCTCGTTGTGGCGATTCACTCACTTAGAGGTTCACGCGCTAATTGGCTTCACATGCCAAACCCTCAATAGGGTGTCACACAACCAACATAAGATGAGGATCACATAAGCCACGAGCAATCCACTAGAGTACCTTTTGGCTCTCCGTCGGGGAAAGGTCAAGAACCCCTCACAATCACCACGATCGGAGCCGGAGACAATCATCACCCTCCGCTCAATGATCCTCGCTGCTCTAAGCCATCTAGGTGGCGGAAACCACCAAGAGTAACAAGCGAAATCCACAGCGAAACACGAACACCAAGTGCCTCTAGATACAAAGACTCAAGCAATACACTTGGATTCACTCCCAATCTCACTATGATGATGAATCAATGATGGAGATGAGTGGGAGGACTTTGGCTTTGCTCACAATGTTGCTATGTCAATAAAAATGGCCAAAGATATGAGCCATAGCCGGCCATGGGGCTTAAATAGAAGCCCCCACGAAATAGAGCTATTGTACGCTTTCACTGGGCACACTACGCTCTGACCGGACACTCCGGTCATACTGACCGGACCCTAGACTCAGCGTCTGGTCCACTGATTTATGCCATGTGTCACTCTGAGTTAAAACTGAATCATCAGATCACAACAGCTAAGTGCTGACCAGACGCTCCGGTATTACTGACCGGACCCTAGAGCCTCAGCGTCCGGTCGAGTACAGTAAGGGTCCAAATCCATTTTTCCTCGACCGGACTCATTCGGTCCACCTCGATCGGACGCAGCCCAGCATCCGGGGGTATACCCTAGCTACTGTACCGCCAAGTCAGCTCGACCGGACATAGGCAGTCAGCGTCCAGTGCATTCAGATCCAGCGTCCGGTCACTTGATCGATGCTGGCATCTCCTCTGTCTTCTTCACCCTTGCTTAAATGTGCCAACCACCAAGTGTATCACCTTGTGCACATATGTTAGCATATTTTCACAAATGTTTTCAAGGGTGTTAGCACTCCACTAGATCCTAAATGCATATGCAATGAGTTGGAGCATCTAGTGGCACTTTGATAACCACATTTCATTACGAGTTTCACCCCTCTTAATAGTACAACTATCAAACCTAAATGTGATCACACTCTCTAAGTGTTTTGATCACCAAAACAAAATAGCACCTACAAATTATACATTTGCCTTGAGTTTTTTGTTTTTCTCTTTCTTCTTTTCAAGTTTAAGCCCTTAATCATCGCCATGCCATCACCATTGTCATGCTATGATCTTCATTAGCTTCTCCACTTGAAGTGTGCTACCTATCTCATGATCACTTAATAAACTAGGTTAGCACTTAGGGTTTCATCAATTCATCAAAACCAAACTAGAGCTTTCAATCTTCTCCTTTTTGGTAATTGATGACAACCCTTATACAAAGATATGAATTGAAATTCAATTGAATCCATGTTGCTTGCCCAAGCATATTTACCATGTGTAAAAGGATATGGACAAGTTTCATGAACCCCAAATGGTAGCAATTGCTCTCCCTACATATGTGCTAAGAGTTTGGATTGAAGCTTGCACATATGGTTAGATAGGAAATATAGGAGTCAATGTCTATCAAATGATGCTAAGGTATAAAAGATGGACCTTTCAAGCGTGATACTAATCGGAGTGCACCAATATACCATCCTTAGCACCATGGTTAGTTCTATATCACTTGGAAACATACTTTGAAAAGATACCACTTGTAAAAACTTGCTTGGAAATGAAAGTTATCTAGTGATTTCATTTCATCATTCACTCTTACAACTAACATTCATCACACAAGCATGGATATTTAAATTTAATACTTGTGCCATGCAAGCAAATATATGAAATGCACATACAAATGCACCATATAAGTTCATGAGCTAGCTCTCCCTACTTGTGTGCTCAAAATTTTAATTAATCCCTTTCCTTTGTCATATCTCTCCCCCTATGTCATATATCAAGATATCTTTATGTTTCACTCCCTTTATGATATTTCTTCTTCCCCTTTATCACTACCTTTGCTACTATCTTTGTTTCTCTCTCTCTTTGTCATCAATGACCACAAAGGTTCTAAATATAGATAGTATTACTTGTAGGGTCAAGATTATCAATGTCAATCAATGGGGTGAGGTTTATTTTCCCAAATTTGGTCTAGTCTAGATCATTTACCAAAGATATTTAACTCGGTTTAATCCAAGGACAAGCTTCTTCACACCTCCAAATAAGGGTTATCTTGTACCATATTGAGTTAAACACTTATAGTTTATTTTCTAGATTAAACACTAGGTTTATAAGCCCATAAACATGTCATATGCTATCACTAGATCAAATCAAGCATAGAAGCAATAGTGATACCATATAAACATCAAATTCATTTGATTTTCATGAATGAGCCCAATAAAATAGAACCACTTGAAAGGTCCTAATAAGATTGAAAATATGACTAGATGCACTAAACATGTCCTTAGTAAGGATATATGCCATGCCAATCAACTTTTACCTTGGATTGCTCGAAGGAGAGGCATGTCATATGAGTGGGGGTACATCAACACATATTTGAGAAATCCAATATGTTCAACTCATTCCTTAGCTTGTAAAACCTTTTCTCATCCAATGGCTTGGTGAATATGTCGGCAAGTTGATCTTCGGTGCCTACACTCTCAATGCAAATGTCCCCTTTTTGTTGGTGATCTCTTATGAAATGATGGCGGATATCAATGTGCTTTGTTCTTGCATGTTGAACTAGATTATTGGTCAATTTGATTGCACTCTCATTGTCACATAGCAATGACACTTTCTTGAACTTGATTCCAAAGTCACTCAAGGTGGCCTTCATCCAAAGTATTTGTGCACAACAACTACCGGCGGATATGTATTTGGCTTCGGTGGTTGATAATACAACACTATTTTGCTTCTTTGATGACCATGAAACAAGTGATCTTTCCAACAATTGACATGTGCCCGAGGTGCTCTTCCTTTCAACCTTGCATCCCATATAATCCGAGTCAGAGTAACCAACTAGTTCAAACTTTGCTCCTTTAGGATACCATAAACTAACATTTGGTGTATGCTTCAAGTACCTTAATATTCTCTTTGTAGCCTTCAAATGACTTTCTCTTGGTGAGGCTTGAAATCTTACATACATGCATACACTAAACATGACATCTGGCCTTGATGTGGTCACATAGAGTAGGCTTCCAATCATAGACCGATACAACTTTTGATCCACCATATTTCCACTTGCATCACTATCCAAGTTGTCATTGGTTCCCATTGGTGTGCTAATGACTTTGCTATCACTCATGCCAAACTTCTTGATCATGTCCTTGATGTACTTGCCTTGACTCACAAATGTATCATTCTTTAATTGCTTGATTTAAAGACTAAGGAAGTAACTCAATTCTCCAATCATGGACATCTCAAACTCATTAGCCATCATCTTTCCAAACTCATCACAAAATTTTTGATTTGTTGATCCAAATATGATATCATCAACATATATTTGCAATACAAATAGATCTTTTCTAATCTTCTTGATGAAAAGAGTGGTGTCAACCTTGCCTATTTTGAACCCTTTAAAGAGGAGGAAGTCCATCAATCTCTCATACTATGCTCTAGGTGCTTGCTTCAAGCCATACAAAGCCTTCTTCAACTTGTATACATGGTTGGGCTTCTTATCATCTTCAAAACCGGGAGGTTGCTCTACATATACTTCTTCATTGATGTAGCCATTGAGAAATGCACTCTTAACATCCATTTGATAGAGCTTGATATTGTGGGCACAAGCATAGGCTAGCAAGATTCTTATTGCTTCCAATCTAGCAATGGGGGCATATGTTTCTCCAAAGTTAAGACCTTCAACTTATGTATAGCCTTATGCTACCAATCTTGCTTTGTTCCTTACCACTATCCCATCTTGATCTTGCTTATTTTTAAAGACCCATTTGGTTCTAATCACATTATGTCCCTTTGGTCTTTCTACCAACTCCCATACTTGATTTCTTATGAAGTTGTTAAGCTCTTCATGCATAGCATTGACCCAATCAACATCCTTTAAAGCTTCATCTATCTTCTTTGGTTCAATGGATGACACAAATGAGAAGTGTTCACAAAATGATGCCAATCTTGATCTTGTTTGTACACCTCTTGAAATATCACCAATGATAGTGTCCAATGGATGATCTCTTACAACATTGGTTGGTTAGAGTATTAGGACTTGATTACTTGCACTTGCTTGATCATTAGATTAAGATGATGTACTAGCCACTTGATCTTGTTTATTATCATAAAATCCACTTGCACTAACTTGATTTGTATCATCTTGCACATTTGAGTTAGAGAGCACTTGCACTTGATCATCTTCATCATCATTCACTTGCCTAGGCCTCAATTCACCAATATCCATGTTCTTCATGGCATTTGAAAGTTGAATGCCTCTAACATCTTCCAAGTTCTCATTCTCTATTTGTGAACCCTTGGTTTCATCAAATTCAACATCATGAACTTCCTCAACAGTACCACTATCCAAATTCCAAACTCTATATGCTTTGCTTGTAGTGGAATAGCCAAGTAGGAATCCTTCATCATATTTCTTGTCAAATTTGCCCAATCTAGTGTCTTTCTTCAAGATATAGCATTTGCAACCAAAGACCCGAAAATATGCAATGTTGGGCTTTCTACCATTCAAGAGCTCATATGGTGTCTTCTCTTTCAATCGGTGGCAATAGAGGCGGTTGCTACAATAGCAAGCTATGTTGATAACTTCGGCCCAAAAAGATTGACTCATGTTGTACTCACTAAGCATAGACCTTGCCATATCAATGAGTGTTCTATTCTTCCTCTCAACAAGGCCATTTGATTGGGGTGTGTACTTGGTCGAGAATTGATGTCTAATTCCAAATTCATCACATAACTCATCAATTCTAGTATTTTTGAACTCACTAACATTGTCACTTCTAACTCTCTTAATGGTTGTTTCAAACTCATTGTGAATGTCCTTGACAAATGATTTGAATGTTGCAAACATATCACTTTTGTCCACTAGAAAGAATACCCATGTGTATCTAGTGTAGTTATCCAATATCATAAAGCCATATTTATTACCACCGATACTAGTGTATTATATTGGCCCAAAAAAATCCATGTGCAATAACTCAAATGCTTTACTAGTGCTCATCATGCTTTTCTTAGGATGGGTGTTTCCAACTTGTTTGCCGGCTTGACAAGAGCTACAAAGCTTATCCTTTTCAAACACAACATCTTTCAAGCCTTTAACTAAGTCATGCTTAACCAATCTATTCAATTGTTTCATTCTAACATGACCAAGCCTTCTATGCCATAACCAACCCATGCTAGACTTAGTGATCAAGCATGTAGATAATCTAGCTTCACTAGCATTGAAATCAACTAAGTATAGATTCTCATATCTAAAACTTTTGAAGATCAAATTAGAGACATCTACACTTATGATCTCTACATCATCTACTCCAAATATGCATTTGAATCCAAGATCATACAATTGTACCACGGATAGCAAATTGAAGTTTAAGCTCTCTACTAGCAACACATTGGATATGCTCATGTCATTGGATATTACAATCTTACCAAGCCCTTTGACATTGCCTTTGCCATTGTCACCAAATGTGATACTATCATAGCCATCATTGCCATTGGTTTTGATTGAGTTGAACATTCTTGCATCACTGGTCATGTGTTGAGTGCACCCACTATCAAAAACCCAATGTCTTCCTTCGACTTTGTAATTGACCTACAAAAGAAGATAAATTCTTTTTAGTTACCCAAACTTGCTTGGGTCTTTGAAGGTTAGTCACTAGGCTCTTTGGTACCCAAATGGCTTTCTTCTTTGAGCCCATCCATGGTTTACCAATGAACTTAGCCTTTACACCATTTGTACCCCTAGTAAGCATATAGCATGAATCAAGCTTAATAGAGGATACATTAGCATTTTTACTCTTGCTCTTGCATTTTTGCTCTTTAAGACCAACTTGCTTGCAACTAGTGCAAAACCGACCATTGTTCTTCACAAAACTAGTCTTGTGAGGAGCAAATGCCGCCTTGCCTTTCTTGGGGGTATAGCCCAATCCCTCTTTGTAGATAGAAGCTCTTTGGCTACCCAAGCTTATAAGCAAGCGGTCCTCACCACCATAAGCCTTAGCTAAGGTGTGAGTGAGCTTAGTGACCTCCTTCTTGAGGTTCTCATTCTCAACCACTAGTGAGGCATCACAAGTGAGACCATCACTACTAGATGAGGTAGAAGTGGAAGTGCTACAAGAAGGGTTAGTAGGAGCAACAATGATAGGCATAGATAGTGATTATCAATTATATCACAAGTTAAACCTACATTGCAGTTTCAACATGCTTCTTTTTATTTGCTCATTAAGAGAAGGAATGAGCTTTTCAAGCTTTTTGTGAGCTTGCCAAGCTTCTCATGGGCTTCCTCTAGCTTCTCATGAGTTGCTTTGAGCTCATCAAGGGCTTGCTTAAGGGCTTTTACTCCTTATTCAAGCTCTTGCATTCCCTTCTCTTAATGTCAAAGTGTTCTTTAGCATCTTCTAGCATGTCAAATAATTCATCCTTAGTAGGTTCATCATCATCACTATCACTATCATTTTCATTTCATCATCATGTTCTTCATCACTTTCATCATCACAAGATTGTACCTTAGTGGCCTTAGCCATGAAGCATGATGAAGATTCGAAGAGAGAAGGCTTCTCATTGATGGCAATGCTTGCAAGAACCTTCTTCTTGGTGGTCTTGTGATCATCACTATCATCATCATCATCACTTGAGGAAGCATCACTATCCCAAGTGACTACATATGAACCACCCTTCTTCTTCTTGAAGGCCATCTTGTCCTTCTTCTCTTTCTTTTCCTTCTTGTCCTTCTTCTTGTTCTTCTTGTTGTCATCATCATTGTCACTATTGTATGGGCATTGAGCAACAAGATGATCTTTGCTTCCACACTTGAAGCACCTTCTTGACTCTTTTGTTCTTGGATGAAGACTTCTTTCTTCTAGCACGGTAGCCCTTCTTCACCATGAACTTGCCAAATCTCTTGACAAATAGAGCCATCTTCTCATCATCATCATCATCCCAGATTCATCTTCTTCACTTGATGTTTCTTGCTTGCTTTGCCCTTGGATGATGTGGCTTTGAATGCCACTCTTTTTTCTCTTTCTTCTCTTCTTTCTTCTCTTCTTTTCTTCCTTTCATCATCATCTCTATAGCATCATCGGTCATGATATCTCCCAAGATTTGGTTTGGTGTCATGTTCCAAACCTCACTAGAATAGTGACCAATGTACCAAATCTTGAGGGTAAGCATCTCAAGAACTTTTGAGAAGTCCTTGTCCTCTATCTTCTCCAAGTGCTTGAGATCATTACAATCACTTCCATCCGATGGAACATGTCCGGCACACTTCATCTTCCTTCATCTTGAAGCTTGCAAATTTCTCTTGAGAATGTATGCCTTTGCACCCTTGATTGCCTTGGTGCCCTCAAATGATTCTTCCAATTTCTTCCATGCCTCATGAGCCTCTCAATATTCTTGATTTGCTCAAATGTTCTCTCATCAAGCATCATGATGGCACTAGAGCAATGTCATTGTTTTGGAGAGTAGCATTCTTCGGCGGTGGGATTTCATCTTCAATCTCAATTTTGTTTCTACCACCTTCCAAACCTTCTATTGATTGACTTGATATATGTTGTCATCTTAGCCTTCCAATAGGATAATTTTGCCATCAAATTGGGGTGGCTTCTTGGTGTTGTTGATTTGAGCCATTTTAACACCGAAGGTTGTTAAGCCTCAAATAACGGTGACCTCGGCTCGATACCACTTGAAAGGTCCTAATGGCTAGAGGGGGGTGAATAGCCTAATAAAAATTTCTACAACAACACTTAACAAAATGGTTAGACAATTATGAGGCGAAGCAAGTGTTGCGCTAGCCTACTCAAAATGCAAGCCACCTACCACAATTCTAGTTTAGATAGTGTCTATTCAACAATAGCTATGACACTACTATGTTAGTGTGCTCTCAAAGGCTAACTAAAGAGCCACACCAACCAAGCAAGCAAGCTCTCACAACTAGCTACACTAAAGAGCTTGTCAACTAGTTTGGTAAAGTAAAGAGAGTGATCAAGAAGTTATACCGCCGTGTAGATGTGAACCAATCAATCACAAGATGAATAACAATGAAGACCAATCACCTCGGAATCAAGGATGAACACAATGATTTTTACCGAGGTTCACTTGCTTGCCGGCAAGCTAGTCCTCGTTGTGGCGATTCACTCACTTGGAGGTTCACGCTAATTGGCTTCACACGCCAAACCCTCAATAGGGTGCCGCACAACCAACACAAGATGAGGATCACACAAGCCACGAGCAATCCACTAGAGTACCTTTTGGGCTCCGGGGAAAGGTCAAGAACCCCTCACAATCACCACGATCGGAGCCGGAGACAATCACCACCCTCCGCTCAACGATCCTCGCTGCTCCAAGCCGTCTAGGTGGCGCAACCACCAAGAGTAACAAGCGAAATCCCAGCGAAACACGAACACCAAGTGCCTCTAGATGCAATCACTCAAGCAATGCACTTGGATCACTCCCAATCTCACTATGATGATGAATCAATGATGGAGATGAGTGGGAGGACTTTGGCTAGCTCACAAGGTTGCTATGTCAATGAAAATGGCCAAAGATATGAGCCATAGCCGGCCATGGGGCTTAAATAGAAGCCCCCAAATAGAGCCGTTGTACCCCTTCACTGGGCACACTACGCTCTGACCGGACGCTCCGGTCATACTGACCGGACCCTGGACTCAGCGTCGGTCCACTGATATGCCACGTGTCACTTCAAACTAATCGTCAGATCACAAGCTAAGTGCTGCGGACGCTCCGGAAACTGACCGGACCTGGAGCCTCAGCGTCGGTCGAGTACAGTAAGGGTCAAACCATTTTCCTCGACCGGACGTGTCCGGTCCACCTCGACCGGACACAGCCCAGCGTCCGGTGGTAACCCTAGCACTGTACCGCCAAGTCAGCCGACCGGACGCAGGCAGTCAGCGTCCGGTGCATTTGGATCCAGCGTCCGGTCACTTGATCGACGCTGGCATCCTCTGTCTTCTTCACCCTTGCTCAATGTGCAACCACCAAGTGTATCACCTTGTGCACATGTGTTAGCATATTTTCACAAATTTTCAAGGGTGTTAGCACTCCACTAGATCCTAAATGCATATGCAATGAGTTAGAGCATCTAGTGGCACTTTGATAACCGCATTCCGATACGAGTTTCACCCCTCTTAATAGTACGGCTATCAAACCTAAATGTGATCACACTCTCTAAGTGTCTTGATCACCAAAAAAAATAGCTCCTACAATTATACCTTTGCCTTGAGCTTTTTGTTTTTCTCTTTCTTCTTTTCAAGTTTAAGCCCTTGATCATCCATGCCATCACCATTGTCATGTTATGATCTTCATTAGCTTCTCCACTTGAAGTGTGCTACCTATCTCATGATCACTTGATAAACTAGGTTAGCACTTAGGGTTTCATCAATTCACCAAAACCAAACTAGAGCTTTCACTCGGCAACATGATTGAGCCTTCAATGTAGAGCTTGCTACTGCGGTTGGTTATGCTCCTTCTTGTTTGGGCACCTATTGGTGAGATGTCCCATTTGGTTGCATTTAAAACAAGGACCAATGTTACTAGTCCCTTGAACTGGACGATTTTGATTCTGCTGCTAAGGTTGAACCACCTAGCGAGGTGCCTGGTAGTTCTGGCGTTGCTGTTGTTGTTGTTGAGGTTGCACTTGTTGTCTGTGCTGATCAGACCCTTGATTAATATTTCTCTGTTGTTGTTGCTATTGAGGTTGCACTTGCTGCATGTACTGACCAGACCCCTGATTGAAATTCCTCTGTTGTTGTTGCTGATACTGACCTCCCTGTCAAACAACTTGCTCGGGTTGGTTGAAGCGAGGGTGAGTATTGCTCCTAGTAGACTGACCTTGGAAAGACATCTTCCTCTTACGATCAACTTCAAGAACTTGTCTTTCTTTCTCAACAGTAAATGCCTTGTCTACTAGCCTCTGGAAGGTTGGAAAGTCATTTGAAGAGAGTGCATAACGAATCCTAATATTAAGACCTTCTCTGAAACAGTCCTGCTTCTTGTCATCAGTATCAACATCTCCAGGGGCATAGCGAGATAGCTGTGTGAACTGGGTGAGATAGTCACGCACAGACCTGGAGCCTTGCTTAAGACTGATGAACTCCTTCCTCTTTACTTTGATTTCCCCATAAGGAACATACTGAGCACGAAAAGCCTGACACTTCCCTGACACTCAAAATAAAACAAAATGTAGGAGCAAGTATGGTCAAGGTCACTTGCCTTCAAACTGGGCGGGTTCGGATATATCAAGCTCTTACTCTTGAAAATTCTCAAACTCAGCACCTTCTACAGACAATACAACAAGCATGGCCCATAAAATATAATAAGAAATAGTACACCAAACAATATAAAATATTATATAAGCTTTACTAACGCGAAGTACTTGTCAATACGAACTCGTGAACGAAAGAACCATCTAAAACGGAGCTACGGTTTGAAAGTTATGGGCTTTTGAAGTTGGATGGCAAAACTGTAATTAAATAAAACTCGATTTCAGGTTTTAAAATAAAAATAAAACTGAAAAGGGAAAGGGCCAAGGACTGCGGGTATGAAAACTAGAGAACACAGGGGTTGAAACGAAAAATATCATGACTCATGAAACTATAGTTTAATTTGACAGAAGTAAACGGGCTAAATTGTAAGTTCGCGTGCACTATGCTGTGAACTCGGTCCATGAACCGTGGACCGGAGAGGGCTGTGAGAGCAGTCCACAATGGACCATGTCCACGATGGTGTATTTAGAGTGTATTTCTGTATTTATTTTCCTAAAGAAAAACGGCCATAAAAGAGCATGACATAGGATATGACGTCAATAAGCTAATAAGAGAAAGGAAAGACACGCACGGCCGGGCTGCTAGCTTCGTCTCCGGCTCGCCGTGCAGGAAAGAGCTCACGGCGGTGCCATGGCTGGAATTTGCCGGCGCAGCTCGGCTGCGAGCTAGAGGGCACGGAGGACGTCAGGAAAAGAAGCAAGCGGAGGAGGAGCTCACCGCACGTCTGATGAAGGTGATCTCAGCGACCGGGAGTGGCACCGAGGAGGCAGCGACCGAGGAACTCCACCGAGCACTGGAATTACCCAGCTCGTCGTGATTCCCTGGAGAAGAAAGGAAAGGCATGAATCTCCTGGACGAGGCGAATCCAACAGAAGCAAGGGTAGAGTCAGAGACGGCCAAACCGCGGACTTCGACGACGGCGTATCGGAGCTCGGCAATGGCGTCGCCGAGCTTTGCAAGGAGAAAAGAGGGACGTGCAGCGAGCAGAGAGGAGCGTTACAGTGGCGGAAGGAGGGAGAGGAGGAGCTCGAGCAGGGTTTATATAGGGGAGAGGCGACGAATTTGGACGGGATTCCGAGCTTGGTTCACGGACATCAATAGCGGCCGTCGGTTAAGGCTATAATGGCCTCAAAACCTCCGAGTGAAGAATGGAGAATGAATAGGGAGAGTGATGGAGTGCAGTAATGGAGTTGGTTTACTGCAGTATTGACCGAGGAGGCTTCAATGGAGGTCGGTTTCTCCATTAATGGAGTACAGAGATAGAGACGGAGCGCGCTGCCTGGTGGTAGAAGACGCCTGACAGGTGGGCTCCAGATGGCGGCGAGACAAAGAAAGGAGGGCGGTGGGCTGGCTTGCTGGGCTTGCCTGACGTGCAGAGAGGGGCGCAGCCCAGGAAGGAGAGAAAGAGTGCGGGAGGGGAAGCTGGGCTGACCAGATTGAGCCCGAGACGAGAGAGAGTCGTTTTTTATCTTTTCCATTTTGTAAATATACTTTTAGAGTTAAAAATTCAAATATTTCTTCACTTCAAATAAATTTAAAACTATTTTAAATCATTTCTAAGTTTTGGTAATTAACTCTAACCTTTTGGAAATAAAAATGTGACTAGTTTTAAATAAAACTTTAATATATTACTTTTGGAAAAAGAATAAAAATTTACTCGCATCTAATTCGGCTTTTAATAAATCATTTTTCACTCAATAAAATTAATGCAAGCAACATGTATGCAACAGAGTTTTAAAAACCTATGTCAAGTTAAGTTTCTTTTATAAATTTATATTTTTCCTCCAACTATTATTTGGTCTTAAATCTAAATTAAATTCTAACAAATTTTAGAAAATTACAAAGGTTAAAATTTAGGGTGTTACAATAGTATTTGGAACCCTAAACTAATTCAAATGAAAAAAATCAGCAACTATAAAATTTATGACATTTCGATTTCGAGATGTACAACTTTGGTTTTGGTCTTTTCTCTATCCGATGTCGTTTGAAGAATTTGAATTTCAAATATGAAATTCAAACATATTTTTTCTTGGATAGATGAATTCAAGTCAACTACAATGGTTTATAACTTTATGAGATCTATAACTTTGGTTTTGGTCATTTCTCTATCCAAGGTCGTTTGAAAATTTGAATTTGAAATATGAGAAATTCAAATGTTATTTTCCTTTCATAGATGAATTTAAACAAAAAAGCTATCAACTACAAGGTGTATAACTTTTCGAGATCTACAACGTTTGTTTTGGTCATTCGCGATCCAAGATCGTTAAAAAATGCAAATTTCAATACGTAATTTTACTGTCTAGCACCTATTTTTAGAGGCGGTTGTAGATCCAGCCGTCTCTAGAAATCAAGGGTGGATGGATCTTGAGCCGCCCCTACAAATGCATATATAGAGATGACTCATTTTGGGAACATTTTTAAAGGCGGTTTTAGGTTGAGCCGTCCCTGAAAGAAAAGAGGCATGTCTACTAATGTTTTTGAGTAGTGATAAGAATTTTAAAACCACAAAAAATATCTCTTAACATTTCAAAAATTGAATAAAAGTCTTAGAGCTCAGAAGAAATATCTGTAGAAGCTTCCAAAGATGGATTTAGTTTGAGAAAAATAGGCCAGAAAAACCTATTTTTTTCTATAATATTATAAGCCAACATATTTTGAAAGCTTTTTATAACAAAACATGAGATATGACTAGTATGAATGTATTAATCATTATGTTGTGGATGTCATTGCTGAAATCATCCTTTTTTGTGAGACCTAGTTAGGCAAATCTCGAGATTGACGACACTCACATACATGAGCGCACACTCACCCCTATGAACGTGATGAGGACATCACTTCTTCAGAGGTACCCGTTGATCCTCCAACCGTCATGCAAGGTCCAATGACCCAGGCTCAAAAGCGACAACTCAATTTAGAGGTGAGCTCGTTCTTAAGCGATACTTTTTATACTTTTGAGAATAGACTACTACCTAATGATGTTATCTTGCTTAGGAACATTGGAGAGGGTCATGAAGGACTTAGAGGAAGTGGTGGAGGTGATGATGACCAGCAAGGACGTCCAACACAAGCTGGAGGCCCAGTCCAACAAGAATTCAAGTCTGCCTCGCCTCCAGGACCAGTCCGCCTTAAACTGGTCACCCAGGACGTATCTAGACTCCGTTTTCGATGATCCACATATGGATGGAAAGCTAATTTGATAAGGAACCAATCCAAGTGGTTTCACATCAAAGCTGTTCAGAATCAATGGGAATCGTCGAAACAAGTCAGCGTCCAGAATCTACCAAGGTGCCGCGACACCGTCTTTTGGTCCGTTGGACCATGTATCGAGTTTGGGCCCATTAGGGGCACGTCCAGGGGTCTTGCATGACCCTAGATCTTCATAAATAGCCGCTGCCCCTCCATTAGGGTTCGGGTTTTGCTTAGATTAATCTGTCAAGAACATTTTCACCATTCATCGGTTTGTGAGACCCCAACTTCGTGAGTTTAATAATTCATCTGCAATTTGGTTGCATTCTTTCTTGTTCTTGCTTGTGTTCTTTGTTACGCAGGTAGGGATTAGCCTTCTTGGCGAGGTCAACCTGGTCTGTGACTTGGTTGATAACCAGAGGAGCTGTGGTGCTAAGATTGCAGGGTTCGATCTTTGATCTGAAGCCGGATTGGTGTGTCATTCTTCGCCACAACGATAGTTACCATCACCTGACGGAAGATCGAGATCCCCATCTCCATTAGAATGCATGCACGCACATCCTACCCCTATGAGCACCTCCGAAGAACTGAGTTGGACCAGCAAATCTCGAGATTGATGAAGTCATCGTAGGTGCCTCCGAAGAACCGAGTTGGACCAGCAAATCTCAAGATTGATGAAGTCACCACAGGCAACAGCAAGATTGATGACACTCACATACATGAGCGCACACTCACCACTATGAACGCACGCACGCACACCCTACCCCTATGACCACCTCTGAAGAACCGAGTTGGACCGGTAAATCTTGAGATTAACGAAGTCGCCATAGGCAACAACGAGATTGACGACACCCACATACACGAGTGCACACTCACCCCTATGAAAGCACGCACGCACACACTACCCCTATGAGCACCTCCGAAGAACTGAGTTGGATCGGCAAATCTCGAGACTGACGAAGTCACCACAAGCACCTCCGAAGAACCGAGTTGGACCGAAAAATCTCGAGATTGATGAAGTCACCATAGGTGCATTGTAACACCCTCAATGTTAGTCACAAGCTAAGTAGTGAGTTCGGACCTAAACACGAGATGTCAAGTGATGATCAGGAGCTTCCATTCAAAGCTGTACAGAGGTGTTGAGGTGTCTCTCTAAAAATGCTTAAGCTTTTTGAGAGACAAATATAAACTCTTGCTTGATGTAACTCTTTCAAACAAGTGCTTGTGTAGTGTTAATCATGTCTCTTTCATGTGCATCACATAGCATGAGCATAATATTGAGTGGATGCATTTGTTTTATCATATAATGCTTTAATTTCTATGTAACCTTTTGTGGTGATGTTTCGTAATATAACTAAGTGTTTTTTATCACCTAAATAGCCTAGAACAACCTAGGATCAAATTGAGCTAGGGTTTATATTGATCTTTTAGCCTAAAAATGCTTCTAAGTGTTAATAATCTAGAAAACACCTTTTTTATGATGCTAGTTTGACCTTAGTTGATCTGTGACTTAGACTGCTCTAATAATGTTTGACTTTAAATGAAATTGGTAGTTTAGTTTATATGCTACAAACTTTGTTTTCGGACTTTGAGCCAAATCAGCTTGGAAACAAGTCAAACAGAGGGTAAAGATTGAACCAGCTGTTGTTTTTTGGTCTCTAATAATTGTAAGTCTGGGAGCTTTGGCCGGCAAGGACAAGACGATTGACATGTCATGTTCTCGTGTTTTTGTTAAGCAATCTAAGTTGACCCAAAAACAAAAGTTGGAGTTAAGTCTATGAAGAAGGTCTGAGAAAAAGTTGGAATCCGTTTGACCCTGTTTTGACCATCAAGTTTGGAGCTTTTGTAATTGCTGTCAATGCATTGGCAATGCTGTCTTTGAGCTTAATTAGCTGCTAACCCAGAACTCTAATGGCCTATTACCCTTAATGAAAGTTGGAGAGCATTCAGAGAGCAACAACTTTATTTTAGGCATCAGGATCCGAATCCAAGTCGAATATACCATTTTTGAACCTGAAGCCAAGCACACCGACGCCCGCCAACTATTCGAGGGAATGCCTCCGCGGCGACCATGCAACAACTGTGTCCCCACCATGGATGCCACGCGCCCCTACCTTCTCCTTGTGTCGGTGTGGACACCGAGCCAGCTCTCTCTGCCTCTTGTGCTCGCCTCTCTCGCTCTCGCCGTCGCTGTCGCTCCCCGCCTCGCTCAGTCGCTCTACAGCCATGGCCGCCCGCCGAAGCCCCTAGTGTCGTCTCCTCCTCCTTCCTCCTCCATGCCAGCTGGCCCCTCCCTTATCCTCCCCATGCCTCACCGCTCTCGCCGTGCCCCTTCGTCGGCCGTATTCGTCACCGTGGTCGCCAGCGCCGGAGCAGCTGCCGTTGTAGACCGCACGCCTCCATGGCCGGTAGCCTGTAGGCCATCGCCGATTGGGCTGCACCCCTTGGCTATGCCACCACTTCTCCTCCATCGCCTCAACCTCCCCACAGGAACCAATGGCTCCAAACCGTCCCCTACCGTGCTCTGCTCGAGAGGACGAAAAAAGGGAAGAAAACGAATTAGAAACTCTTTCTAGGGTTCCTGATGTAATATGTCTAGAGAGAGTTATTTTATAGATATGGGCTTAGTTGATTAGGTGAAAGTGCAGGGTCTTTTATGAAAATACATTTTTCCTTTATCTGTTAATCCTTTTTTCTTTTATGCATAATGTGGCTGAAAGTTTGAAAATACATAGTAAATTGTAGAAAAATCATAAAATAGCAAATGAAGATGTTTTGGAATCCTTGCAAGTAGATCTATGCAGTAGAAGCATAACATGGCATGTGTTAGTGCAAAGTTTTTGCTATAGATGTACATCTATTCTTTTTAGTGTTAAATTCATATCAGTAGTTATAGTGCTTCTTTTGATGTCAAATTTTTGTGGTAAGCTATTCATGTGATGATTGATCTATGATAAAAATTTCAACTTCATTGGTACATGTATGCCCGAGTTATTGATTTAACTTTGCTAGTGCTTGGTAAATAGTCTATAAATAGTAAAGGTATGTAAAAATATAAAATGTGGTTCCACTACCTTTTTATGATGTTGTTGTGTCCTATGAAACCTTAATATGGGTATATGTTTACAGAAATTGTTGAGTTTTAGATTTATCTTGCTCTCACATGCTTTATTGCAATTAAAACTTGATTTGTTTGTAATAATTAAATTATAAAAACCTAAGCATGTAATCTTTATATAGTATTCATGTTTTGATAACATCTCTCATGCATAAAGATCTCAGCTCTAAACTCCATGTTTGCAACATCACTTATATTTAATATATAGGTTTTTATATAAAAAGGATTAGTGAATGCTTAATAGTGAATAAGCTTTTGAATGTCTCTTGTGATGTTTCTAATAGTTGTGTTGAATAGTATGTTGTTGAATTGTATTGATTTTGGTTTGATCTTTTAGATACATATGTGTATGCTCCTTTGTTAATATGACAACTAAGAAATATGTAGCTTATGCAAGTTTCTAGTCTTTGCTTTAACCCTTATTTGAATGTGTGCTATATAAATGTTAGTGAATGTTTGTATGTTAATAAGATCAGCCCCTAAATCACCTTGGGGCAGGTCGCTCTCCTTTATATGATATCATGTTTGCTAATTAGTAAACAAGTGCCGATAGAATAAAGATGAGAAATGAACAGCACTATGTAACCTCCCTGTTTTGAAGATGAGTTAATATGCTTTTCATGTTAGCCATGGTTAATTTGTGTTTGTAGTAGTTTGTGAGCCATGAAATTAGTTATAGATATGTGATCTGGTTGTTGAACCAAGTGAAGAACTTGGTTACATATGTGCTGAAGTGGCTACATACGAAGTTTCTGTTGTGAGGATGATTTCATGGTGATAATTATGTTTTCTGTGAATGTGTTTAATACCAAAGTTGTAGATAACTTCGTCATCTTGCTTGTCCTAAAATTTCATGATTTTAGGACAACAGATCTTAGAGTTATAGATTTTACTAGTTCCCTATCAGGATTAGCTTATGTTCTGGACAGTGCTGTAATATTATGTCTTTTTGACCATGATAGCTGTAGAATCACCTACTAGTGACAATAAAAGAGTTGTATTACTTTTAACAAGCTCTCCAGAAAGTTAAGAATCATGTTTATTGGATGTCTATAACTTCATTCAGATATATATTTCTGAAGTTCATGTCAGTTTTCTATTTTTACTGTGCAGTTCTACTTCCTTGTAATTGTCAACCTAGCTAACTAATGAATCACCTCTGGGTGTAAATAACAAAGTTGTAGACAATTTCTTAAGCTTTCTAGAAAGTCCAAGATCACCCTTGTTGGATATCTAGAACTCCAGTTATGAGTAAAAGAAGCAGTCGTTGTGCTGCTCTCTAGATTCTGGACATGTGCTTCAGTGATTGCTATAACTTGCTGTTATTTTGGTTAAACATGTTTAGTTAATTCTTGATTGATGAATGCTTGCAATAGCTTAAACTTAAGTTAACTCATGTGCCACGCTTGATGTGCTTGATATCTCTCTATAATAGATTATGTGATGTTTAGTTAAACAACCATAGGTGTTTATGCCTTATCGTGTAACCATGTGCTTGTCTTGAATGCTTTTATGTGATGCATCTCATGTTGCCATTCATCGCATTCATGCACTTGCATTGTTGCATCTCATCTAGGTGCGCTAGATGCCCGACACGAGAAACTAAAGCATGTGATGTTGGAGCTAGATCCAAAGACGGTGTTTGGTGGACCTATCCCGAAGATGGAAGGACCCCTGGAGTGCATGCCTGGAGTGGAGTAGTTCCACTAGATGGTGCGAGCTAACTGAACTGACTTTGTGTCAGATCTCGAGCAAGCCCCGGAGCATTCTAGGTCTCCTACCCTCTCTTTTTATAAATGCACTTGAGTATAACTTTTTATATGATGCATTAGGTTGATAGGAGTTGGATGAAACCGTTAATGCATAATCCCTGCCTTGTCCTCTATATATAAATACATGTACCCTTACTAGTATGAGTATGTAGTTCTATTCTTAGCCATGCTTAGACCGATAGAAGTCGGATGATTTCCTGTCACCTGCGAGACATAGGCGAATACTTGGTCACGGTTGGCTATATTTGTTATCGTAGAAAATAACCATGTGATGATTATATAAATGGAGATCGAGTGGGATCATATATGCAAATGGTGATGGTTGGCTATGTTGATCCTGTTTGTGTTGTTTTAAAACCGTACCGTTGTTGAACCTTCTGTCGAGATTGAACATTGTCTTTTACTTAGCTAGCCGGATAAGTCGTTCCAACCGCAAAACAGAGTTGCTCAATTCGGGCTAGAAATTTGAGATGTATGACGCGCACACTGGAGGAAGTAAGGATGTGCGGCGGGACAGGGATTGATCGTGGGTAGGCTTGGCCTGAGCTACCTAGCATCTGACTGCCCCTGAGTGTGTGGATCAGCTCAAACCCACGGTATCCCGAATTGTGCCAAAGGTGACCTAAGGCTACCATGGCTGGTGGGTCTGGATTTGTGTTATGGATTTCTGCCCAGCTGGTTGCAATCGATTTGAATCGCCGTCTCTCCCAGATAGTGAGAAACTCGACTAGCTTCAACATCGTAATAAGCTGAAGAAAGATGATGGTTATGTTGGTTATTATGATAAAATGGATATGGTTATTATTGTGATGTTTATTAATGTTAATCAAGTGATTGCTCTAGAATAGGTGCAAATTTAGCCATAATAAGGTTCACTTGACTTGATGCTAAAATATTGACTAAAATATTGAAAGTAAGGATTTATGGTAGTAATGCTCTTTGCAAAGTTATGCTATCCAACCAGCTCCACCAAATAAGTCTTGCATATCCTTGAGAGTCTTTTTATTTTTCTCTTGTCGAGTATGTCTAGCTGAGAACATTCGAGTACTCAGGGTTCATCTCACCATGTTGTAGGTAAAGTTCTTGGCCTACGAAAGATGGTGGCTAATCGCCAGTGAGCTCAGTAGCTCCATATTTATTTCTCATCTACATGCTTTTGTTGGAGGATGTCATTTAAGCTAGCAGTGTATTTAATTTATGTTATCATAATTATTTCAAAGCTTACATGCTTTTGTTGGAGGATGTCATTTAAGCTAGCAGTGTATTTTAACTTATGTTATCATAATTATTTCAGAGTATGTTGTTTCTTCTAATCAGATTTGAACTCAGTATGTATTATTTATTTGTGAATTCAATTGTAATATTATTTCCATTGTAAACTCCGTGTATGTGATGTGTATTTGCTTAATCTATTACGATCTTGGTTGTGATGTGGATTTACCAAGGTCCTTCGTGACACTCGGCGAACTATCGGGTTTATATAAGTGAAAGTATATGCGTGCCAATGTGTTAGCAAGGGCAGTCGTACTTGATCTTGTATAAATTGGGCAGTTCTGTCATGCGCCTCTGAAGGTCCTTGTTTGGTTTTGGTAATTGAGTAACAACCTAGGTGGACTAATTGTATTTATGTGAGATACACAGGTGATTAGTCCACAAGTACATATGTGTGAGCAACATATGCCATGAAGATGAAAATGGCTTGGAGATGTTGCAAAGCTCACACATGTGATGATGAAGGAGCTTAAATGCACATGAGACATGACATTGAGTCATGTGATCAAGGTGGAGAAGATCAAGACAAGACTTGGCTTGATGGACCGGTTGCAAGCGTGAAGGGCAAGTCAGAGGCTTTGGAGCAATGGACCGCGTGGCGGTGAAGCTTGAGCAAGACTTGGCGCCGATGGACGAAGGCAACGGTGAAAAGCAAGTAAAGTCAAGATCGATGAACCAATATGATCACGTGATGATATGAAGTGGATCATATCATTGTTGATCGTGTTGGTGCATGTGTTGCATCGACATTGGAGGAGATGGAATGGAATGCGCAAGGCAAAGGTATAACCTAGGGCATTTCATTTCACCGGTCATAGGTGTGTAGAGAAGTTTATGACCGGGTTTAGGATAGATGGTCGTACTATCAAGAGGAGCAAACTTGTTTGCATATCGGTCATCCAGTGCCACTCGAGTGATCTAACTTTTCATCATCGCTAGGATCGAGTGGCGTGGCAAGTTGAGTGGCTAACATCCTTTGGGAAATGATTGTGAAAAGCTAACACACATACACATAGTGGTGTACACTTGGTAGTGTTGGCACATTTATAAAGGAGATAGAGTTGGAGTTGATGTGGATCAACTTAGTGAAGAAACTCCACCGGTGCCGTACACAGAAAAGACAGAGTCTCACTGAGTGCATCGGACGCTGGCACTAGAAGTGATCGGACACTGGCAGGGCGCATCTGGTCAGGCTGATGCATGGTGATGCAGGAGCTAGAGTATGACCGGATGCTGGGCTGCGTCCGATCACGTACGACCGGACGCGTCCGGTCAAGGTCGGTACCTTACTGTAAACGACCAGACACTGAGGGTCCAGCGTCCGGTCAGTTGAAGCTGTTGTGTCCGGTCCAAAGATGACCATTGAAATCAGAAGAATGCCGTTGAACGCAGGTGACACGTGGCTGTCATTGGGCGACCGGACACTAAGGTCCTGCGTCCGGTCAACACGACCGGAGCGTCCGGTCGACCCGATAGTTGCCTAGTGAAAGGGTAACGGCTAGTTTAGCCCTTGGGGCTATAAATAGAAGTGGCCTTCGGCCATGGCTGGAGCTGAACACCTCAGGGGACTTTGTGTCCATGCTTGAGAGTACTTGGGAGCCCTCCATCTCACACATACTTGATAGTGATCATCCGATTGTGTGAATGAGCGATTCTAGTGCGATTGCATCATGAGGTTGCATCGAGTGGCACTAGGTGATCGAGTTGCAAGCCGATGGTGCTTGTTACTCTTGGAGGTTGCCACCTCCTAGACGGCTTGGTGGTGGTCTCCGTGGAAGCCCGCAAGAAGCTTGTGCGGCGCTCCGGAGAAGTGCTTTGTGAGGGGCATTGTGCTCGCCGCCTATGTGTAGGTAAACCAAGTGTGGTACTTGGAAGGCTTGGAGAGAGGTCACTTCTCCCTAGTGTAGGGGCTTGCCGCCTATGTGTAGGTAAACCAAGTGTGGTACTTGGAAGGCTAACATAGAAGTGGTGATCCGAGGAACATTTGAGATGCTTAGTTGAAGCAATCAAAATGGTTGATCAAGAAAAGCAAGCAACACCCAAAAGAGAACTAGTCATGATATTTCAAGTGGTATTCTCAAATTGATGCTCTCATGCAAGCAAAGATCAAAAGATAAAGCAAGTCAACCACAACAAGAAAGAGCACTTGATCATAAGTGGTATTCATCTCATATGGGTGAAGAATAAAATTCAACATGGTATCTATTGGTCTTCACCAAGCTTATAATTGGACTTCACATTGCTATTGGAGTAATGAATTGGAATCTATGTGACTATCCTCTACTCCAATATAGCAAAGGTACCATTGTAATGTGCATGATTATTTCATCCCTTACTAGTATGTGGTTAGTGCATATAGTACATGCTTCATAGGATCATGCATAACAAATAAAATGTTTAAATTCATAACCTACCACTATGTTTGAATGATTACTTGATCTAGTGGTTAGTACATGAATTTATTCATGAGCTAGTGATCCTAAGTACTTGATCTAATTTGGATTGCTAACAAGTGACAAGTACAACATTGGTAAGATAACCCTTGCAAGAGGTATGAAGAAGCTTGTCATTGGTTCAAACCGGACTTGAAAGCTTAGGCAAATCAATTTAGTTCAAGTCAATCATAGAAGCTCATGATAGTGATAAGAGTACAAGCACAAGACAACAATGCAAATGGATATCTAGTTTGTATGTTTCAAATGGTATCTAGAATCAAGTATTTTATCAAGAATCTACAAATAATGTCTAGATCAACTCACAAGTGATATCCTATAAGTGGTACTCATGAAGATAGCAAATGTTCAAGAAATGGTCTTTATTGATAAATCAAATAAGTGGTTCCATACTAGAAGATTCTTTCAAATGGTATTCACTTCCTACAAGTGGTATCTATACATAGTAGACGATGGTTCCACAAGTGATCCTCAACTTTAAGTGATCATCAAATGAAGAATGCATCCCTCAACTACAAGAGTTTAAGTGTATCAAATGGATGACCCATGCTATCACATAGGGGGAGGTGTCACACAAATTGGTATCAAGATCAAAGATCCTACATGTGGTATCTCAAGAAGCCCTACATAAGATACAAGTGGTATAAGTTACAAGTGGTGTCATTCCAACAAACAAGTGATGTCCATCAAAAATACAAGATTCAAGCCTCAACCATCTACCCCAAAATGCATACCTTTGCATCAATGAGAAGCACACCTTTTATGGAAATTGATGACAAAGGGGGAGAGATTGTACAAAGATATGAAAGTTTGATTGAATGGGGGAGAGATTAAGATTGTACAAGGGGAGAGATGAGATATAAAAGAAATAGAGGTTGGTCATGGACATGGACAAAGAGGGAGCAACATTGAAGAAAAAAGATGGATCAAAATTCTTGGACAAGAGAAGCACACGAGTAGGGGGAGCAAGCTCATGAACTTTGATTGATTGCATTTGATATGTGCATATTCATGTGCTTGCTTGCATTGCATAAGCTTTCAAATTCAATATGCATGCTTGTGTGGTGTATGCTAGTTGTAAAACTTGAATGATGATTTGATAACTAGCATGCATAGGATGATAGCTAGACACTTGGTATGCTTTTCAAGTAATGCTAGTACCTTGCTTTTAATGTTGATCTCACAAGGTATCTAGTGCTTTTATTGCCAAGTGATGTTTAGCTAACCATGGTGCTAAGGGTGAACTTCAAGGTGCAACTCTGATTGGTATAACACTTCAAAGGTTTACTCTATACACCTTAGCATCATCCAGTAGTAATTACTCTCCCACAATTTTAATCTATGTATATGTGCGAGCTTCAAATCAAACATTCTAGCACATATGTAGGGGGAGCTAATACTACCATTTCGGGTTTGTGGTACTTGTCCAAAATCATTTTCACATGGTAAAATTGCTTGGGCAAGCAACATGAATCAAAAAGAGCTTAATTTCCGTATCTTTGTAGAGTTGTCATCAATTACCAAAAAGGGGGAGATTGAAAGGTCCTTGTTTGGTTTTGGTAATTGAGTGACAACCTAGGTGGACTAATTGTGTTTATGTGAGATACACAGGTAATTAGTCCACAAGTACATGTGTGTGAGCAACATATGCTATGAAGGTGAAAATGGCTTGGAGATGTTGCAAAGCTCACACATGTGATGATGAAGGAGCTTAAATGCACATGAGACATGACATTGAGTCATGTGATCAAGGTGGAGAAGATCAAGACAAGACTTGGCTTGATGGACCAGTTGCAAGCGTGAAGGGCAAGTCGGAGGCTTTGGAGCAATGGACCGTGTGGCGGTGAAGCTTGAGCAAGACTTGGCGCCGATGGACGAAGGCAACGGTGAAAAGCAAGTAAAGTCAAGATCGATGAACCAATATGATCATGTGATGATATGAAGTGGATCATATCATTGTTGATCGTGTTGGTGCATGTGTTGCATCGACATTGGAGGAGATGGAATAGAATGCGCAAGGCAAAGGTATAACCTAGGGCATTTCATTTCACCAGTCATAGGTGTGTAGAGAAGTTTATGACCGGGTTTAGGATAGATGGTCGTACTATCAAGAGGAGCAAACTTATTTGCATATTGGTCATCTAGTGCCACTCGAGTGATCTAACTTTGTATCGTCGCTAGGATCGAGTGGCGTGGCAAGTTGAGTGGCTAACATCCTTTGGGAAATGATTGTGAAAAGCTAACACACATACACATGGTGGTGTACACTTGGTAGTGTTGGCACATTTATAAAGGAGATGGAGTTGGAGTTGATGTGGATCAACTTGGTGAAGAAACTCCACCGGCGCCCTACACCGAAAAGATAGAGTCTCACTGAGTGCATCGGACGCTGGCACTAGAAGTGACTGGACGCTGGTAGGGCGTGTCTGGTCAGGCTGACGCATGGTGATGCAGGAGCTAGAGTATGACTGGACGCTGGGCTGCGTCCGATCACGTACGACTGGACGCGTTCGGTCAAGGTCGGTACCTTACTGTAAACGACCGGACGCTGAGGGTCTAGCATCCGGTCAGTTGAAGCTGCTGTGTCTGGTCAGAAGATGACCATTGAGATCGGAAGAATGCCGTTGAACGCAGGTGACACGTGGCTATCATCGGGCGGTCGGACACTAAGGTCCTGCGTCCGGTCAACACGACCGGAGCGTCCGGTCGACCCGACAGTTGCCTAGTGAAAGGGTAACGGCTAGTTTAGCCCTTGGGGCTATAAATAGAAGTGGCCTTTGGCCATGGCTGGAGCTGAGCACCTCAGGGGACTTTGTGTCCATGCTTGAGAGTGCTTGGGAGCCCTCCATCTCACACATACTTGATAGTGATCATCTGATTGTGTGAGTGAGCGATTCTAGTGCGATTGCATCGTGAGGTTGCATCGAGTGACACTAGGTGATCGAGTTGCAAGCCGGTGGTGCTTGTTACTCTTGGAGGTTGCCACCTCCTAGACGGCTTGGTGGTGGTCTCCGTGGAAGCCCGTAAGAAGCTTGTGCGGTGCTCCGGAGAAGTGCTTTGTGAGGGGCATTGTGCTCGCTCCGCGGGAGCCGCGAAGAGCAACTTTAGTAAAGCGTGTCATTGAACTACCCTCACCTTCGGGGTAGGTTCTTGCGGCGCCCGACGTGCGGGCTTGGCGGGTGATGCCAATTAGCCGCCGAACCACCAAGTGAGCGGTCGACACAACAGGGACTAGCATGTTGGCAAACACGTGAACCTCGGGAGAAAAATCACCGTGTCAACCTTGTTCTTCCCATTAGTTTGCATCCCCGTTACACAAGCTTGCGATTATTTTCATATACATTAAGCTCGTGTTGTTGCTCTTGTAATTAGTTAGCTTGTGTAGCTTATTAGTTACCTTCTTGCTTGTGTAGCATAGAAGTAGCTCCCATGCGTGGCTAATTTTGTTTGTGTAACCTTGTTAGTCACATTGCTTAGTTTATGTAGCTAAATATTTGCGCTCTCTAATTTGGCATTGGTTGCCTTATTATTGAGCATTGCTAGTGAGCTTAGTTGGCTTTGTGCTTTTGCTTACTAGCATGTGTAGGAGCTCCCTTGTTGCTTAAAGTACTAGAGGCATATGTTTGTGTGACCTTGCTCCTAGAATTGGTTAGGTGAGTTCTAGCTAGCCCGGCACCTTTGTTGCTTAATTAGTATCTTTGGAAGATGCTAGAGAATATAGATAGAGGGGTGTAGTCTTGGCTAGACCGATAGTTATATTTCCGTACTTGTTTCGGTTGGCCGACGCGATTAATTTTAGAAAAGACTATTCACCCCCCCCCCCCTCTAGTCCGCCATCTCGACCCTTCAGCCTCCGAAAAACCGAGTTGGACCGGCAAATCTCTAGATTGACGAAGTCACCATAGGCGTCTCGCTGAGCAGCCGTGTCAAGTCGAGGACTTAAACCCAGGTGGGTAGGTTCTACCACAATGAACCCAACCAGCTGAGCTACGCTCAAAGTGGTGGATGTTTTATACATAATATTACTATCACACATTCACACTGCTTACAAGACATTAGTCCACCTCAAGAAAAAAATAGATGGAAATACAATTACCTAATCAACATGGATCATATGAGTTGGGAACGTAAATCCTAAAAATGAAGCGTAAAGGAAACCTAACTCCAAGAGTAGGTCAATTATCCTTTACTACCTGAAGAAAACAGTTTTTGCAATAATTTTCTATATATATAGCACAATGATTCTCCAAATAGAGAAACTTATGAATATTGCACCCGCTAATCAGTTATTTTTTCTCTCATGCCAGTAGCTTCTCTCGTGCTGAGTTTAACTCTTTGGCAACTTCTTTTATAATGATGCGTTCATTTGGTGACTCTTTGCAGCACACGAGTGCACATTGCGTCACCAAAAGTAAGCATTCATAAATCTTTCCTGGCTCATAGGCATTGTCTTCAGTCTCTTTTTCTCCATTTGTCAGAATCAGTTTGTGATCAACTATTTCCATTATTTTATCAGGAAAGACATCTCAACTAGGCAGAGTAGGTTCAATCCGTCTGTGAATCTTTCATCAGCGGGACTCACTCCGGTAAATATCTCTGCCATAGCTATACACGTCTTGTGTTGATGCTTGACCCCCCATGCCATAGTCTGACAACGAAAATAATTAGTCAGAGATCGCCAGATATCAATGGTAGAGTTATAGTTTCAGATGATCACGTAATTTGATATAAATATATAATCTAATTCAGTTGATCAGTTCTCAGGGAAAAAGGTGGACCGAATAAAGAAAGGAAGGGTAATGAAAGGTATACTGTTTGGTCCACTTTCAAAGAAATGAAAAAAGAACTCATAAACTACATACCTTCCAGAATAAATAAGGACCGGATAAAGTTGTAAAGAGTAAATAGGTTGATCTATTTTTCTTAAGAACAATTGATACTGAGGAAATTACGTATATTAGTAGAGAAGGCTGTACCTGGAGTAATGTAGCCAATGGTACCCTTGATGCCCATACTTGTTGCTGACTGAGAAGGCATCATACCTTCTTGAACCAAAAATTTTGCTAATCCAAAATCACCAACATGTACAGTCATTTCCTCATCCAAAAGGACATTACTAGGCTTCAAATCACAATGGACAATTGGCACAGTTCCGCGGGGTGGTGGAGGTAGTCTAGTGCTGTGGCAACTTCAATAGCTATGTCCATCCTCTGGATTAAGCCTCAGAGCCTCCAATGATCTACTATCAGTACATGCTCTAGTATGTAACCATGTCTCCAAAATACCATTTGGCATGAACTCGAAAATCAGAGCCTTGAAATCGTTACCATTGTGATCTGTACTAGAGCATGAACTGAGGACTTTAACAAGGTTATGATGGCGAATATTTCTCAATGCTTCACATTCTCTAAAGAATGATTCAATAGCACCATGTTGTTCTAGATCTATTACCTTTGTGGCAACAATTATTGGCTGATTCTCAAAGGTCATGGTGGCTTTGTACACAGCTCCGAATGTGCCTTTTCCAATCAGGTTAACCGAGGAGAAACCATCAGTTGCCTTGAATATGTCATTGTACGACACCTTCTTATGCTCAAATTTCAATTAATAATGGAGTCTGGATTCTTTCTTGGCCTTCTACGGTATCGAATAGCAAAGAACAATATGGCTGTGCATAGGCATGCTGATGCGGCAGCTATACAGATTATTGCAATGATTCTCCTGGGATGTTGTTTTTGTGTTTGGATAGGTGCAAATGCAGGTAGATGCATTTGTGGTGGTCCACTGCAAATATTGGGATTACCTCTTACATCCACTGCAGTAATGTTTTCGAATACTCCTCCTATTGGTAGTTTCCCCTCGAAATTGTTAAAAGAAATATCCAGATGTTGGAGATCCATCTCATCGATGAATTGTGGTACTTGACCAGAAAAATTGTTATGGGACAGATTAAGGTCTAGCAGTGCTTTCATGTTGCTGAAGGATGAAGGGAAAGAACCCTGAAACATGTTTCAGTAGATAAAGTGTCTGTAATATCTAGCACCCATCGATGGTGCTTGGAATGTCACCGGATAATTTGTTATTTGATAAGATAATCTTTTGTACATTGTTCATCTTGCCTATTTCTAGCGGCAGTGGACCACTAAGATAGTTGTGTGACAAGTCCATGGCTAGAGAAAGGGAGGGACGCATAATTTCCTTTGGAATATTTCCTACCAATTTGTTAGTTGACTGGTTTATTGTTTCTAAGGCCTGCATCCAACTTAGCTCTTGTGGTATACTACCTACAAGTTCATTATTTTGGAGGAAGAGACGGCTCATCTTGGTAAGGTTGCCAAAAGTCAGTGGAATTTCTCCTGGTGTTATTTGCTAGATCTATCATTTCAAGTCTCCAAAGTATGCCAATTTCTTGAGGGATAGTGCCTCTAAGTTGCATGTTGGACAGCTGAATTCTTGTCAGGCCAATTAGTTTCCCAATATCAGCAGGGATGCTACCAGAGGTAGGATTAGTATGCAAACTGGAAAAGTAAAGATCACTTGAAAGATTTCCTATGGAACTGGGTATAAATCCTTAGAGTTGATTATTTCCAAGGTCCAATACTTGTAAACTAGTACAATTTATTTATGGAAAAAGTCTACTTAACCCCCCCACCTATCAACCATGGTCTACTTCACCCCTCAAACTATAAAACCGTCTATTTTACCCCCCCTGAACTTTTCAAAACCGTCTATTTTACCCCCCCGGGCAGTTTTCGACGGTGGTTTTGCTACAGTAACGGTGGTTTTGCTATAGTGATGGTGTTTTGTTTTTTTTATTTATTTCTGGTGAATCTTTAAAAACTCATAGTAAACCACAGAAAAATTATAAAATGGAAAATCTAATTTTGTTGGACTCCACATGAGTAGATCTACACAATGAACATATAATATGATATGCTTTAGTACAAAATTTTTGCTGTAGTTTTAGATTAATTGGAAAATCTAATTTTGTCTGTAATTAATTGGAATTTATCTATAACTAAGTTATACATGATCCAATGAGTACGAAATTTTTACTATAGTTCAAGCATACAATAAATAGCTTACCATAAAAATTTCACCATAATTGGACCACAGAAGCTGCAGCTATGAATTATTCCAATTAATTACAGACAAAATTAGATTTTCCAATTAATTTAAAACTACAGCAAAAATTTTGTACTAAAGTATATCATATTATATGTTCATTGTGTAGATCTACTCATGTGGAGTCCAACAAAATTAGATTTTTTATTTTATAATTTTTCTGTGATTTACTATGATTTTTTAAAGATTCACCAGAAATAAATAAAAAAAGATAAAGATAAAACCACCATCACTATAGCAAAACCACTGTTACTGTAGCAAAACCACCGTCGAAAACCGCCCAGAGGGGGTAAAATGGACGGTTTTGAAAAGTTCAGGGGATAAAATAGACGGTTTTATAGTTTGGGGGTGAAGTAGACCATGGTTGATAGGTGGGGGTTTAAGTAGACTTTTTCCATTTATTTATGCATCCATAAAATTCCATTGCCTAGGTGTAGTGGCCTCTAGTAAATTTGCTTCAGCCGCAAAGATCTCAAGGTATTGCAAATTTCCTATGCCGGAAGGTATTGGACCTGTGAATTTGTTATAAGCAACTTCAATCACATATAACTCTGAACAATTGGATAAGGAATTCGGGATTGGTCCTTGTAGTTGATTTGCAAATACTAAAAGTGCCAACAAGTTTGGGAAAGTAGTGCCGTTATCTGAAGGAAGATTTCCACTGAACTGGTTGTAAGCTAAATGGAAGACCTGCATGGATGAAATATTGAACAAGGAACTTGGTATCTCACCTGAAAAATTATTTTCATTAAGGCAAATGGTTTCGAGGACTTGGAACTGACCGAGAGAAACAGGGATGGTGCCAGTTAAATAATTGACATCTAGACGAAACAGTAGGAGCCTAGTTAGATTACCAAGGCTTGGTGTTACCCGTGAGGTTATTTGAGGTCAGTAACAGGTAAACAAGTTCTTTGCACAAGCCAAGACTGTTAGGGATTGGGCCTTGGAGATTATTTCGCCTCAAATTTAGGTTTTGTAGCCTGGTGCAGTTTCCGAAAGTTGATGGTATATTACCACCAAGGGAATTCCGAGACACATTCATGTTGCGCAATCTGCTCAATTGCCCTAGCTCCTCTGGGATGATCCCCGTAAAGTGGTTGTCAGAGAGCCTCAGCTCCTGAAGAAAGGAGGGGTTCGAGAGAGATGGGGATATCTCACCTGAAAGACGGCTGGAGCTTAGAACAAGAGCAGTGACCCTATCAGAATGGCGGCCGCCACGCTTGATCCCAGGCCAGAGACAGTGGTGCACTGAACCATTCCATGACGACAATATTCCAAGTGGATCTCTTGAAATGAGGCACTTGAAAGAGAGAAGTGCCAAAAAAAAAACAGTTTTTGCTGTGGTAAATGGTTTAGGCTTGTTTGGGACAGCTTCACAAGCTTCAAATTTACCAAAAATAGCTTAGCTCCATGAAAAGTTACCTAAACGGTCTAGCTCCATCAAACCTGGATTTTCCAAAACGGTGGATCCAGAGCCAGATTCACCATTTTGGTGGAGCTCCTAAAGATGTGCTCCATCAAACATTAGTTGTTGGAGTTGGCAAAAACTACTCATCACTACTACTTATTACACATGTACCGGTTCGTTTTGTTTCTTCTTCTTCCTCCGTCGCAATTTCTTCTTCTTCTTTCTTCTTCGTCTTCTTCTTCTTCTTCATGCGAACTCTGCGCCCGCCGCCCTACAAACTCCACGCCCGCCACGGGCAGGCCTCTCCCGCATCTCATGCCGGCCACACACGCCCCTCCCGCGCCGGCCGGCCCTGCTCCGGCTACGAGCCTGCCCCAGTAGACCCCCTATGCGCGAGCTTGTAGAAGAAGAAGCCCGTGCTTTTTTTCTCCTGAAGTGTGGGTCTAGGTGTCAGTGAGATAGACATAAACACTAGAACCCAAGGGCAAATCTGGCCATTCCAATGAAAATGGCCTTGTGTGGATCTGGAACTGCTGTGTAGCCAAACAGTTCTCCCTGATAGAACCATAGTGGATCTTAGATCCACTAGTGGAGTTGCTGCACGGTGAATACCAAATCTAGATTCAGTTTTTTAGTGGTGGAGCTGTACCAAATGAACCCTTATAAGACTATATACTGGACGAAAGCTAGTTTTTATTTCTTTGCTAATTATGATGAAAAACTTGTTGGTCAAATACTGCTTTTAGTCACCACATCAAGTCTTCCTATCAAGTCATTCAAACTTTTGTCTGCTGCTAATAATTCATACTGCAAGTAGTATCATTGACTTTGACCATGCCAACATTAAAATTAAATTCATCCATTCCTGTGTATACCTGAACTAGTTGTGCCCGGATGAACCACCATATTTTTTATGTTGTTAAATATTTGAAATATGCGAATATTTATCATTATTTATTTTGTTTAAGCCGTGGACACGGCGACACTCTGTTCCATATATCACTTTGGCAAAAGAAAAAAAAGGATAATTGCAAAACACTTGAAATCATTCTTTTAGTTTCACACCCCAGCAAAATTCAATTGTTTTTCTAATTCCCCTCAAAACGTGTTAGGTGCTATAGAGGTGGCAATGAATTAGCATCCAAATCTATATGAATAAATCTAATTAAAAATCTAAGTCCAAATGTATGCTAATACAAAATGATTGATGTCCAATCTATATCTATATCTATATCTATATCTATATCTATACCTATATCTATATCTATATCTATATCTATATATCTGATAATCTTAAACCCCACTAACCATTCTATCTCGACATGCAAGCAGTCCACCTAAGCGGTCCACTATCACATGCATTCAATTCTGGTCATTAGTTTGTGACGCTGACGAACGAAGATCCTAAGGGTTCCCAATAGGGCTCACTACCCGGCAAGGAGATGGGCCGGTCCAAGGTCTGCCTAAATGGCGCAGAACAAGGTGGCATGTTCTCCATGGCTACAAGGACTAACCTAGTCGGATTCATGGAAAGTCCAACTCTGTAATTAGATTAGAACTCTGTAACCGACTAGGACTAGATCAATGCCCCTGCCCTGTGGACTATATAAAGAGAGGCAGGAGCAACCTCCTTGTACACATCTCATACACGACAATTCAACGCAAGGCAACACACCTAACTAGACGTAGGGTATTACGCTATTTTAGTGGCCTAAACCAGTATAAAATGTTATCTTTGCATTGACCATCGAGTTCAACGTATGTCAAAGCCCACCAATCATCATTCTG